>NW_017806002.1:430986-508846 GCF_001891065.2 Hippocampus comes
ACACACACACACACACACACACACACACACACAGCCAGTCTGCACATCAAACTTTTTCTCCAGAAACCGCGCTCTTGTAAGCCGAGTTTCTACAAGGCTATACACAATTTATTTTGTGTGACTTTGCTAATTCGTAAGAAATTCATGGAAGTAGATGACCTCAATGTATCCCACGGGGAGAATCCAAATGTAGCAAGGTACTGTGTACATGTACCTTCAAAGTGTTTTCAAACAAGAGTTGTAATTTCGGGTTTAAATGTAGCCCTACCCCTATTGCAAATAGACGACATATACAAGCCCGCAATTCTTCATACCCCATGTTGGGGGGTGCGGACTTAATAGCATATTCTAAATAAGAGGGGGATTCGTGCAAAGGGAACCCTCAAAACATTTCCCCCAATCCACAGAGACACAACACATGCAAACACAGCGCTTGGCACTGGTTACGAAGTGCAGCGTGGCCCCGCTGGTGATGGGAGCCATCAAAACAGGAGGCACAAACAAGATTTGGACCAAAAGCTGTCTGAACACAGAGCAGTCTGTTTGCTTTTAGCTGCGTGAGCTAATCCTCCTCCTTTGCCCAGCTTTGGAGGTGGTCAGTGGGCGGATTGGAGGTAGGAGCAGCATGCCGATTTGTCATATGGCACCAGCAGGGCTCGCTTCTGCTCCGATGTGATCCAACATTGGTGGAGCTTTAGGGGGGGGGCGCAGCATTTAAATGGAATGCATATGTAGACAGCTCCTCTTGTTGGTGCTTTTAACCTCCAGTTTTAAATTAAGGATATGGGTAAATACTGGCTCATTGATCACGGTTCAGAAATCCCCGCAGGGGTAACATTCCAGATCTCCCCCCTCCCAAAAGGTGAAAATCCACAGTACAGAGAGATCATATATTTATTTAAAAAAATCTCTCTCTCTCTCTTTCTGACAATTATTAGAATCAGCCTCAGCCTTAAAAATCCATATCGGTCGGGCCCTAACAAACCATCGAGCAACACATTTAGAAAGATAGAATAAGAAGACTCACAGGCCTTTATTCTTTCTCCTCTATGAAAACAGTACAGCAGGTTAATGACTAACTAATTACGTGCCTCCCTTCCTCTTAGTCCACATATCCAACACACAGATACAACATATTTTCTATACATTTTACGCTTCTAAATGTTTTCGGTTGTATTCAAATAGATTTAAATTGTGTTCAAAAAGTGTGTTTTAATAGGAATACAACATTGAAATGCATATTGCGGGCATCCCTGGAACATATCCCCCGTACTGTATGTGCTGAGCTGCCGCACTACATTCGATGCACGCTCTAATTACCACGTTCCATAGGGGATGCTTATAGGCCCGGACTTTGAATGAGCCTCGACGACCATGTAAAGTCCGTTTGAGTTCCGTCTCTTGTTACCGAGAGATGGCGCAGGTCTGGATGTGCAACTCGCTCTCAGCATTCCAGGAGTTAGGTGGGATTAAGGGAGTTTAAACTCCTACCCGCCTCACCACTCACCGCACCCCTTGACTGCAGCGGCTTAGCGTCTCAACCCACAGCAGATGCAGACCAAGATTTCCTGTCTCTGCGGCAGATGGGCTTGAGTCTTAATCACAGAGCTGGAAATCGGGCGGCGATCGGGGAGAAATTGATGATGACTAACCCAATACAGGCATCTGTTCTGTGGCTGACAGAACAGGCGACACTGATCAACACTAATCACTCAATTCTCTCACTGCACACACACACGGAGTCTCTTCGACATTTTTAATGATGTCTTACAAAAGATTTCATGGCACTTTCATATAACTTTATCCAAAACACGAGAAAAATAGGCTTGTGTTGCAAAAGAGACTCTGTTCTCAATGGTTTTTGGGTCAACAAAGCTTACTTGCTTGGCAACTTTTTGCATTAAGAGGATAAATAGAAATCGCTCACAATAATAAGGAATACAAATAGATACAAAGAATAAAAATGATAAATATGATGACCTAACCCATTTTAAATCATGCCAGCGTGTGCACAGTTGTTTTTAAAGTGATCCTGTGCCTTGTTAAAGCAATTATATTTTATTGGATTTATTTGTAAATACTCCTTCCTGGATGGAATGAATGGCGATACCATGAATCTATTCGAGATCTCCCCCCCACCCCAAAAAAACAACCTTTTTTTGGAATATGTGTGGAAAATGGCACCCACATGTCTTAATAAAATAATTGAATTGCATCTAACATACAAAATAATATGTCCATGGTGACTAATTAAATTTATTAAAGCTAACGCTGGTGTTTGCGGCTTGACCATCAGGGGGCAGTATAATCCAATCATATAGACAAAAACAAAGAAGAGTTTCACAGCGACAGGACAGTAAGTGACCAATTTCCATCTGTCATATAAGCCGTTTTTTCGCAGGGAACAAAGAATGTATGCCTGTGAACTTGAACATATTGTCAGTATATATTTATAATATTTAAACGTGGTAAAAATAAATCTGATTTCATTCATTATTTATCTCTTAGTACAATACTTGTACGAGTACAAATGATATATGGCTGAGGTAATCGCTATCTCACCATCAGACATCCAGACCCCACTTTTAGCCCCAATAGCAACCAATAAGAAGAAGGCGGAGATGCGCATTTCCCACCCTGGGGGAGGCTGGAGGTGACGAAGCCCTTCGCACTGCACCCGAAAGAGACAAGAACCTTGTAACAAAAAGAGAAAAGAGCCCGCACTTCACAGCGTATGAAAGGCCGGCCCTCGAACAAAAGAGGCGGCAGATCTTTAGCCCACATCAGCCATGACGGAACCCCAGCTGACACTCTTAACACGGGGTCACCCCTGGGAGAATGGAGGCCACAACCCCTGGGAGCCCCTGACATGACGCCCGCACAACGGCCAAACGCTGGCTCGCATGCACCGCGGCGACAAGGTGACGGTCTCTAGTGGGGGGCAGCTCAGAGGACAAGAGGAAGGGTGGGCGGGCAGGGTAAGTGGGGGGGTCGCATGAAGACGAGAGAAAAGACTGAAGGCCACAATGGATGCAAAATTCGAAGGGACATACAAGAATAAGCCCACTTGGCGGATGGCGAGGAGACGGGCCCGTCAAGGATGTCATGTTGTGGCTTCCTAGAGGTCAGCAGACAGATGGGAATGGAAATGAGCCGGCCCTGAGAGCGCATTTTAATCTGCCCGCCAACGGATCATCCCGTCATTACGTGCTCTTGTGAATATGCGAGCGCGCTGGAGATCCAAAACACAACCAACCAACCCGAGCAAAGACGTAAAGCATTACTGTATTTTTGTAACGTTTTGTTACAGAAATAAATTGAGATGCAATGTTGGAGACATTAACGAACTTTATTTAAAAGGTATAAGCACACTTGGTCAAATGAAGTTTTGTGTAAACCTAAGTTATCAACTTCCATTTTGTTAAAAGATCATTTTTTTGTCCTGAACCAGATGTCACATTGAACCTGTTAGCCCAGCGAGATTGAGCCCAGAGATCAGTGTGTGCAAAGTTGAGGTCTGGTACTCTGCTTCTGGCTTTTGAAACTGGACATTTCCACTTCATCCCAGAGGAGGAACGGACATGTTGTTGAGGTCACTTAAATGATACTGAAAATGGAATGCATTTTCTGTTGCATCATGGTCTATATCATCATTTGAGGAGCCGATTATTCCGTAAAGTGTCAGATGTGGCTGTATGTTTGTTTAAGTCATTTTAATTTGGCTCTGTTTCTTTCACGTTGCTGGCAACCAGTTCAGGGTGTCCCCCGCCTACTGCCCGAAGACAGCTGGGATAGGCTGCAGCACGCCCCGTGACCCTTGTGAGGATAAAGTGGATCAGAAAATGGATGGATGTTTCTTTTACGTGCTTGGATGCTACAGCTCTTTGTTCGATGTAAAAAAAAAAAAAAAAAAAAAAAAAAGTAAACGACTTTACATAATATTCATCAAACAGCTCCACGGGATTGAATTTTATCCGTAAGCCTTCTTAACGTGCAAGAAGTAGTAGAATATTATTATTTTGGGTTGGAAACAGTAATATTGTTCATCATTCGGTTCCACTGGATTGTATTTTGTTAGTTACACATCCCCAAACATGGAAGTTAATGTTGTAGGAGACAGCTACTATTTTTCCTGAATTCAATAACTTTCATCAAGCCAGTTAAGTGGAAGCACAAGCCCTTGACGTTCACTTGATTGGTTCGCGCCACGTTTGAGGCTAATTTCTCCCACTGAAAGGAACAATGGGATGAAAAATGGCATAAATTGGCCTCAGCTGAATGACTTTAATAGTCGCGCCATCGAAGAAGGGACTAACGTATGCCCTCCTGCACAAATTTTAATGCTTTCGACTCAAAACTGCTCCAGAAAACGTTCAAATCCAATCCCTCGTTTTTCGAGCTTTTAATGAAGATGAGACTACGTTAGCGTTTGGAGGGGGGAAAAAATTACAGAGTATTTGACCCATTGGAGCGATATTCATATTTTATATTTTTGACTGAAGTCAAAGTTAATGAAAAATCACTAAATCCTCATGTCACTGGATCGCTCCTTGCTCTCTTTATCAAACGACCATCTGGCCAGCGGACTGAGCTGTGATTGGCCGGTTGGGGTGGGGTGGGGGTGGGGGTGGGGCAGAGTGGGTGTGTCGGCGTCTTTGGGAAAGGTCGAGGGTCATGGCCCTTTGACAACAGGTCAAGGCTTGGCCTGCAGCCGCTGTTCTCGCCGGAGCGTTCGAAACGTCGGACGCGATGCAGAACGGACACAATGACTCAGCGCTTCGCGCGACTCCCACGCACATCCCCCAAAACTCTCAATCAAAGTTATACTCAGTTCCATGGGAGTTATGTCGGGCTTTCTGCAATTCGTTTGGATTCCCTACAGCAGCCCATTTAGGCAGGAAACAAATTGGACCTGAATGAGTATTGCCCAGTTGTAGTGAAATCCAATTCCTTTTCATTACTTCAAGATGTAGCAGTGACATCACGTTTATATTCTCAATTTCTATTGTACAATGTTTGGCAGCAAAAAAATAATCGGGCCTGAATTATTTTTGGTTGTTACCAAAAATCAAAAATGCATTTGCATCAAGATGTAATGGCAACATAACAATGTGGTTGATTTAAATGTTTAGGCAATCATTTCTGGTCTCTTGTGGTTTCTGACCCGTGGATTTATAAAACAGCCCATCAAGGCAGCAAACTAGACATTGCCAGCCACGTGTGCAGCTGTTGTATTTACACGGAAGGGTGCAATATGTCTCTTAAAATGGTTCAACCAAACGCAACTTCACTCTATTATGGGTTCCAAATTGTTTGGGTTTGAATAGCAGGACATTTCAAACCAGCCAGACCTGAAATATTGGCGCCCACAGAAATTTGCTAGTGCCATCTTGTTTGTAATACTTCATGACACAGTGATAGTAAATTTTTATGGCATGCCATTTAGACTAATAAGGGCTTCATTTGTGAATGAATGTACCCACTACTACTTCGTTTCAAGTCGTAAAATCCAATCTATTACTTCAACACGCTAACATAATAGCATGCTTACATTCTGTTGTCAGCTAGTCGGGTTTGAATTAGTTGCACCGAGTTTGCTGCTTGTTCTCAAGCTGTGAATTAGACTTAAAGACATAGCGACGACACAACATTCCTGTTCTGTTTCAATTTTATGGCAGCCCCGTTTAGACAACAAAAACTACTCGGCTTGATTGAATTCATTAGATAACCTACTGCTCAGTCCTCCTCAGCATCCTTGAAGTTACGTTTCCGCTGCTTCACGACGTCGCGACGACATACAGTGGACGTATCCTTGATTGTTTGCATTGAGGGACTTGAAATGGCGCAAGATACGTATTGAATTAACTTTTGGGGGGCAGGGGTGGCACAACCCTAATATATATCGATATCTATAAAGAAGTGCTAAAATGAGTGAATTTGCATTGATCGATGGCACCTCCCACCATCCACAATCCCGACTGCGGACAGGCGAGTTGCGGCTCTTATTAATAAAGCTGCGTGACACGCAAGGGAGTCTGAGGCCGGCCGATAACGTGGACTCTTTTTGTATTTGGCCCGCTTAAGCTTGATGTGCGAGCCACCGTCTGGCCTTTGAGCAGCTTGGCCTGTCAGGCTGATGTATGGCAGCAGCGCTGGTGTGCAGCTCCCCAAGGAGCACGGCCTGTCTGCTAAGTGGGACACGACTGACAGTGAACCACGGCCAATGCGCATCGCCCACCCACCCCCACACCTATCGCTCCGTCATGTGTATGAAACACACACTGTCAAAGGCTGACTGCACAGCATTGACTTTTTTTTTTTTTTTTTTTAAGATAACAAATAATAATACATGTGAAACATCATGATGTGGTTTGGGACAATTTTGTCAATCACGTGCTTTGCATTAACTGCTGGAGTGATTCCTTGAGATAAGAGATTAATTTGTTCCGTGAGCAGGCTTCAGTTACTCGCAAGTCGCAACTCATCTTTCCCAATTGGGATGAATGGGACTGCCAATAATCCAAAGCAGTTACTGCTCCAAACCCATCCAAAAAGTAAAATGTATGAGAATGTTTGTCATTACTATTGGTGAAATGACAGGTTTGATTTTAGTGCTTGGAAGAAAGCAGCAGTTGGCTAACTAATTGACTAAAATCAAGCCTGACTAGTTTTTCGTGAGTAAACAACCTGTCATACAAATTGAGACAGTAAGTAAACAGGCTTTCTCAGGCCCAACTAGTTTTTTGTTGCCAAAACTATCTGCCATGGAAAGTGAAACAGAACAAATTGGATTTCACTATTTGGCAGCAGGCTAACTCAGGCCCGACTAGTTTGTTTTTACGACCTTAATGGGTTGGTGTGTAATTCAGACAAGGTAGGAAACCACAAGTATTATCATTGTAAGTATTTCCGCTCCACTTATACTGTTCCCAACCAAATTTAAACAAATGGAGTGAGGTCCAGCTGACAGACCAATTTAGCTTGAGGCTATGTCTACATTTCGGAAACTTAGGTTGCTTTAGAGTGTTTTTTTTTTTTTTAGGTCACTACACTTTCCAATTGCATTTTTTTTTCTGATTGATTCATGATCATCATTCATATAAATGAGGCTATGTTGCTAAGAAGTAGGCTCTCACTATTTAGCAGCAACCATGAGAGCGCAAAAGTCATTCAGTGCCCAACTACAGTTGCTTGCTGCCTAAGGGGGCTGCTACAGGCATTTTGTCAATTCCCGTGGAAGACTACAGCCGTTTAAACACTTAGCTGGCTAGCTCATTTGAAAGAATACAACCCTATTAATCTCTGAAACCGCTTTGTGCTGCGAGCCAAAATTCGACAAACAAAAAGGTTGCAGATAATCCGGCATTAGATGGTGGCAGCAAACTTCACAACATCCGGCCACCATCAGTTCACATTAATTACCTCGCAGTGAAAGTACAGGTAGGAGTAGCGGTTTTGTTTTGTGCTCAGAATTTCTTTTCTTTTTTTTTTTTTTTGCCGAATTTCTTGTTTCTGACCGCGGGTTGTAAGAAAAAAGAAGTGGATAATATCTGCTGAATGAAATCATGAAATCATCTGAACATATGAACATTTTGAAAAACAAATAGTGAAAATTAGATTCAGCAGTAGTGAAGTGAAAGAAATGTTGCATATCCTCTTTTGGGTTTTATACAGTACAGCACTTGTCAAGAGTTTGTATCTAATTGTAAAACATGTCACATATTTTGAGGGCTGTTCTTTTCCTGCCGCAAATGGATTCAACGGCATTTCCATTCATTTCAACGGATAAAACTGATATGGTATAAATGTAAAAACTGTAAGTCTAATACTTCTTAACCATAGCCATTGTTTCCCCCCCCCCCCCTTTTGTGCAACTTTGTTCAGTTTTTGTGCGAAAGGTTCCCCTGTGATGACACATCTTCTGGCTGGCGCTCAGACCGCGGCGATGCCCACAGAGATGTCCACTCATTTGCGAGTCCCACACAGCAGCTGCTGTGTGACCGAGACACGCAGCCAGTCAGCCAGCCCCCCCTTACACCAACCACCCCCATCTTCTATGCTCTTTTGTCCACGCTGACCCACTCAGGACGCCATCACGATGACACCCACACCCACCCACGCGCAGCTTATCCCGCCGTGGCTACCCTCAAACGCACACACTCACACAGATATATCCATATCCCCAACCTCATTAAACTTTTAACCCCATCACCACCTTAAAATAGCCTTTCTCCACCCCCCTCCTCCGAAATCTGCCTAAAATCCATCACATTTCCATTTATCTTCGCGCAGAGTAGGGGTGTTGTATGATGCAAACATATTTGTTACATATTTGGAGTCTCTTGTGTTGTGAAATCCCCAAATAATTAGGAACAGTGACAATGCCAAAAGCAGCGTGAAGATGCAATTTCTGGAGAACTTGCATGTGAATGCTGAAATGGTGAATGAAAAAAAGTGGAATGATATTGAAATTGAATCACGTGGAAAGATATGGAATGACATTGGAAGTTATGGAAGGAAGCGGACTGATTTTGGTGTAAAATGTGGAAAATGTTCGTGAAAATGTGGAATGATATGGAATGGTACTTGTAAAAATTGTGCAATATGTCAATGAAAAATGCAGAAGGATCTTGAATGACATGCAATTATATTAATATACTGTATATCGAATGATGTGGAATGATTGAAATTATCCATCCATTTTCAACACTGCTTATCTTGAACAGGGTTGCGGGGAGTTGCTTGAGCCTATCCCAGCTCACTTCGGGTGGAACGCAGACGACACCTTGAACTGGCCGCCAGCCAGTCACATAAAGAGACAAACAACCATCATACGCCCACAATCACACCTAGGGACAAATTAGAGTGTTCAAGCAGCCTGCCATGCATGTTTTTGGAATGTGGGAGGAAACCGGACTACCCGGAGAAAACCCATGCAGGCCCGGGGAGAACATGCAAACTCCACACAGGAAAGCCAGAGCTAGAATCGAACCCACAACCTCTGCACTGTGAGGTCGAAGCGCCAACTACCGGGCCACCCTGAATTGGGTGGGTATTTGGGGGTGAAAATGTGGAACTGCGGGAAAACTGTGAATTGTTGGAATGACATGTATTTTTGGAATCTGTTGAAGTTGGAATGGTGAGAAGGTGAAATCTGGAAGGGGGAGCATTTCAAACTAGTGAGGAGAATGAAATGTAAGAAAGCTAAATGGTGTACAGTAGAAAAACGTGTGAATACTTCCAGCATTGACACAATCAAATACCTGCATGAGTGCAGGGGGTGTCCCGCCACCAACTACAATTCTAAAAATAAAATCTCAGAGGAACTGTTATAAAAAGCCCACTTTCCATCCATCCATTATCTATAGCGTGTGCCCTCATTTGGGTTGCTGTTGTGAGCTGGAACCTATCCAAGATGACTCTTTGACAAGCGAAATGGCCTACAACCTAGACCGGTCAACAATCAATGAAATACAAGTAACTTTCTGTGGTGATTGTTCTCATAGTGACTTTTGCAGAGAGAGGTGGGGTTCACCCAGGTGTGGTCGCCAATCAATTACTGGGCCCATTTAGTCAATCAACCATTAAACAAATTCAGAGTCTTCAAATTTTGCTTGTAATATAACATGTTTGCATGTTGTGTAACACCCACGCAAGACCAGCAAGCTAAACACTGTTTCACTGTGCTGCCCACCCCAAACATGAAACACAGAAATGCTCATCCATCCATTTTTTTATGCGCAGGGCACATATCGCCAAACAACCATTAATACCTCAGGCAAATTATAGCGTATTCAGTGAACGCAGGTTAGATGAAACATACATGTTTTTGGAATGTGGGAAGAAGCTGCAGTAACTGGAGAAGAAAAATGCAAAAACCATACTGGGGAGATTCAAACCCAAAAACTCTTAAGTGTGAGGCACATGTACTCGTATGTGCGTAGTATCCACTCATCCCATCCATCCATTTTCAATAGCGCTTCTCCATATAAGTATGCTATCCCAGACTACAACCTGAACTGGACGTCAGTCAGTCGCAGTGCGCATATAGAGACTGACAACCATTTCCACGGTCAGTGGGGACTGAACCTACGCGGCATGCACCCAAGTCAAGCCAAAGCAGATCATCATAATCCATCATAAAAAATAAAAAAAAAAAAGAGCAAAAATATTTGGCATGGCCCTGAGAGGAAATGCTGCATACCAGTGATTCTCATCACTGCCTAAGTGCAGTTCGGTTGTATTTAACTTTGTAGTTCAATACATTGGCATTTCATCTTTAAGAAATGTTTTTGATTAAATATTTATTTAGAAATGATGTTACTTTTATGTTCCAGACATTTTGATTGGAGCATTTTAAGGTTTCTTATATTTGAGTGCAGTGTTCATTTTCAAATTGTGCTTAATGTCACAGTGGCTTACAATAACACGGGGTGGATTTGAAACAAATCCGAATTGTACTGTTCACCCAGCATGAAAAAAAAATCTGATACGTGTGACATATGGGCAAAATAAATCTGAATTGAGCTGCAGTGTGAACATAGCCTACAGATTTTAACGAACAAAACACTGGTCTCGTCGCTATATTTCAATATTGGACATGTTGGTACTACTTTGAGTGACAGTAAGTAAAAGTCCCTGTCAAAAGTTTGAAAACCACTGCCATACAGTCGAAGCGCGATGTGCACAAAGTTGACAAGTCCAATATGAATGCATTTCTCAAAAGCAACTCAATCAAACTCCACTTACTCTGCACGACTTCCTGGCCATCTTGCCGCTCAAGTCATATTTCCCCTTTAAGTCCCTGAGCAGCCTCTCCAGGTTCGCCTTCTCCTCTTTGCCGCTGTAGTCCGGGTCCAGGAGCACGTAGGCCCTCCAGTTGGCCGAGTCGAAGCCCCAGTGCACGGTCCGGTTCTCCAGCCGCTTGTGGCTGTGCACCACGAACTTCCGCGGCGGGAACATGAGCCTGCAATCGAGGCACTGCACGCAGGCGGCTCCGGGGCCAGAGTAGAGCTCCGGCACAAACAAGCCCTTGCATCGGCCGAAGCACTCGTGGTATACCCGGAAGCTGGCCTCGGTGCGCTCCAGCTCCAGAAGGACGCCGCCTCCGCCGCCGCCGCCTCCTCCTCCTCCGCCGCCGCCGCGCTCCTTGCTTCCTCCGCCGCGGCGCGGCGGGTACGACCCGCCGTAGATGAGCGCGTTGCACAGGCGCTCGGCGTCCGTCTGCGTGATGAGGCCGCAGGAGGGCGCCGAGAAGGGCAGGATGCCCACCACCTTGAGGATCTCCAGCTGGTCGGCAGTGCAACGCGAGCAATAAATGTGCAAATCGTCGCACACCGAGTTGATCTGCTGCAGGGAAAAGTCCCGTAGCACGCTGTTGAGAATCTGCGGTAGGCACAGGCGCTTCTCGCCGCCCACCACGAAGCAAGAGATGGGTTCGCGCTCCAGGAGTGTCTCGCAGCGCTCCGTGGAGCGGTCCGACGGGATGAAGAGCGGCCCGGACATGACCGGGGGAGTGTGGGCCGGCAGGCTTAGCACCATCTCGGCTTTGGCGTCCTTGAACAGAGACTCCTGGTGGTGCCACCGGGCGGAGAACGCCGCCGGTCCGCTGAGGGAGCGCATGGAGCTCAGATGGAACTGCTTCAGAGTTTGCTGAAGTCCAGGGTGAGGCTGGAAGCTGCTAACCTCCATCTTTTTCTTCTTTCTTTTTTTTGGGATGTGTGTGAATAACAAAGGCTAAAAACTTTGGGAAAAGAATCGCTTTACTCGTTTCAAGGCGTCTCGTTCACTCTTCGTCCGAGCTGAGCATTTCCACGCCGCCAGTCAGACAGCTTCCCCCGGACAAGGAGCAGCTTTCCTTCCCGGTGCGGCCCATTCAAAAAAAAAAAAAAGAGGACTCAAATGGCTTGCCCTATCCCTCTCTTTCGCTCTCCCTTTTAATAAAACAGCTTCCCGCAGTCGGAAAAAAATCCCCAAAAGAAAACTCAGCATACAATCACGAGTGTTGTTTCTTACGCGCCCCACAGCCGTTTTACGCACTCCTATGTGCGCCTCAAATGTGCAACCAAGTCAGTCTCTCTCTCTTCGCGCGCCCGCTCTCTCTCTCTCTCTCTCTCTCTCTCTCTCTCTCTCTCTCTCTCTAACTCCCTCCCTCTCTCTGTTTGTTTGTGTCTGCTTCAGTCATTGAATCCCAGCCAGGAATGTGACTGACTCCCCGGGCTTTGGCTCTTCCCGCAGACAGCTGTGACTCCCACTGCTACATGGCAGCTGCACACCAACTAAGAAAAAAAAAATCCTTCCGAAGTGAGGCGAGGGGTGGAGCGTCGAGGGGAAATATGTTGTATAAGGGAGGAAAATGATTCAAAATGTTGAGAGCCCGGAAGATTCGCTCCTAAACAATAAAACAGAAGTTAAATTTCAGTTCATTAAATTGCAGTTAATCATATTTATCATAAAATCAAGACATGTTGATATTTGTGTAAGTATAAATTATAATATATACGTTTTAGGAAGTTTTTGTGAATGGTTTTTTTTCAATTTTCAGAGTTTTTTTTTAGTTTTGGTGGGAATATTTTTTTTGGTTTATGTAAGTAAATTGAATTCACCTTGAAAATGAAAAATCAATTAAAAAAAACACTTTTTCTTCCCCAAAGTTGGGTTAGCTTTTTTTCCATCAAAAATATTTGACCATCATTGTCATTTACTCTCACAATCTAGAAATATAAATTATCTTGAGAAAATGATTCAAAATGTTGAGAGCACGGCAGATTCGCTCCTTTACAATAAAACAGAAGTTAAATTTCAGTTCATTAAATTGCAGTTAATCATATTTATCATAAAATCAAGACATGTTGATATTTGTGTAAGTATAAATTATAATATATACGTTTTAGGAAGTTTTTGTGAATATTTTTTTTAAAATTTTCAGTTTTTTTTTAGTTTTGGTGGGAATATTTTTTTGGGGTTTATGTAAGTAAATTGAATTCATCTTGAAAATGAAAAATCAATTCCGAAAAAAAACACTTTTTCTTCCCCAAAGTTGGGTGAGCTTTTTTTTCATCAAAAATATTTGACCATCATTATTTACTCTCACAATCTAGAAATATAAATTATCTTGGAATTATACGACAGAAAAAAAAATGTCTTCATTTTTACAGTAGTTCGATTTTAATCTTGAAATATAACTAAAAAATACTTCAGTGTAATGTTGATTTTAATCTGTAAACATATATTTAATCTTGAAAACCTACAATTTAATTTTCATGATTGACTTTAATGTTGAAAATACAAGTATTACTAATATTTACTGGTATTGTCATCATAATGAAAGATTATCTTATATATATTTAATCTTGAAAATCTACAACTTCATTTTCATGCTTTTATGACTTTAATGTTGAAAATACTAGTATTACAAGTACTTACTGGTATTGTCATCATAATGAAAGATTATCTTAAAGATACAACTTGATTCTCATGATAAAAGTTACTGTACTACAGTAACTTCAAGGTAAGATTACAGTGTCTGTAATTTTGTAATTAGATGTCGACAAAACTCTTTTTTTTAAACCACTAAAGTATATATTTTTTCCTATATATGATGAATGACCACAATAACGACCACAAATTTTGAAACATTTCAATTCTCATCGCGTTTTTGTTTTTTTTACACCGATCACATGTTTCTTTTCCTTTTGCTGACCACAGGAGAGCGCTATAAATCAACAAATGCATTTTGGACCAGACTGCACGTACCACATCATACCTGTAGCCTGATGCACTCAAAGGAACAGTGTGCAGTGTAAAAACAACTACAGAAACTGTATATTTTATTATTAGACCATAAAAGGCAGGTGATACAAGTTACTGTATTACAGTAACTTCAAGTTAAGATTACAGTGTCTGTAATTTTGTAATTAGATGTAGACAAAACTTTTTTAAAATCACTAAAGTAGATATTTTTTCCTATGTATGATGAATGCCCACAATAACGACCACAAATTTTGAAACATGACTCAATTCTCATCGTGTTTTTTTTTTTTTTTTTTTACACCTATCACGTTTCTTTTCCTTTTGCTGACCACAGGAGAGCGCTATAAATCAACAAATGCATTTTGGACCAGACTGCACGTACCACATCATACCTGTAGCCTGATGCACTCAAAGGAACAGTGTGCAGTGTAAAAACAACTACAGAAACTGTATATTTTATTATTAGACCATAAAAGGCAGCGATACTCGAGAACATAAATACACTTGTAGCATATCTAATTCGTTTTCTTTAATCTGGACTGCTGCTACTTCTTCCGCCAGCAGTCCAGCGAATAAGGCATAAATGAATGAGGTCAACCTAAAAAGAGTGAAGAATCCAGTGCAGTAAAAAAAAAAAAAACACAACAAAGATCACACGAGGCATCACCAACGTTGCATTGAAACAGCTGCTTTAAACTGACTAATTGAAAGCACTTGGCAACCGAAAGGAGATTTATTTTAACGATACAAAATGCTTAAAAGAACGCAAACCGTACCTTATTACAGCACCACATCTAATATTTACATTTAATGTTCCAGTGCTGTGAAACACCGTTAAGATGATGTTCAACTTGAAAATGTTCAACTGGAGCCACTTTAAGACGCCTTTAAAAGCACATTCCCCCATCTCAGTCCATCTTCTTCATTAAGACCACAAATCTCAAAAGCTTGTTTACGTGATGCCCGTCATCTACCTAATCCTCCTTTTTGCCCTTGAAATCACACACTTATGTCCTCATAGTAAATGTTACACGTTGGACTTAAATCAAGGCGGTACTGCGCTAATTCACACAGGCCCAGGTATGGTAACAGAACAGAAGACATCTGAGAATATTTCCTCGCCAAGGAGGATGGTCTCGCGATTGTCCTCCTCCCAGCCATATCTAACCTACTTTTTCGAAGCAACATTGGAAAACATGGGCTTCTCAGGAGTGTTATCAGTCCAGAGATAATCACGTTCAGCCCAATTCCGGCGGCTTGTTGTCATACTGCGGCGGCGGCGTGATGGGCTCGATGGTTACCGGGTTGTGCGTGGGGCTGCGGATTTGGATGCGAAAGTCCTTCAGGTGCAGCTTGTCAGACTTGATCCGCCTCACCCGCAGGGGGCGCAGCAGGCGGCTGGCCCGGCTGCCGCTGCGCGCCGGCAGACTGGGCTGCCGGGCTGCGTCAGCTTGCTGCTCAGCCACGGTCGGCGGCGGTGCGGGGTTGTTGAGGGGAGAGTCCTCAGTGGCCTGGTCTCTGTCCTCGTTCTCCACGGCTGCGATGATGTCCTCGTAGGATGGCAGGTGGGTGTTGCTTTGGCGGAGGTTGCTCTGACGCACAGGATAGTCGCTGCTGCCGACCACCTCGTCGTAGCTTGGCACATTGAATGCGGCTGGATCTGGAACACTGGGGATCATCAATAAAAACGCCATCAGACACCTTGAAGGCCCGCCGAACACTCAGCGGCACTGGCGAACACGACTGAATTGGATAGTTGTGAACAAATGATGGTGGGCAACACACCCAATTGACCCTCGCACGTATACCAACTCGCTGCAACGGGAAGCTGTGAACCAACGAGTTCCATATCGGGAAACAATGTTTTGAAGCGCTGCATATACTGTAATGCAGTGGTCCCCAACACCCGGGCCGCGGACCGGCCCGGGTGTCATTTTGTACCGGGCCGCACAGAAAGAATAAATAATGTACATTACTTCCGTTTTATTTATTTCGGACTCTGAAAGATGTTTTATTTTGAAAAATGACCGGATCCTCTGTTACATCTCTCGACAGTATGTCACTCTTGACGCAGGTGAAGGCGGCACTTCTCGGTCAGGTGATAGGTTACCGCTAAAATGAAACCCGGGAGCTAGCAAAATGAGTAAAAAAAAAAAAAAAAACAAAAAAAAAAACAACCCATGCATCTTTGGGAAGTTTCTTTTGGAAGGAGAAGAGACCCAGGCAGGAGACAGAAGAGGAGCCTATGACTTTCAAGAAAAAGAAGGCTACATTTAATAGACAGTATCAGGAGTCCTACTTAAAATATGGATTTATCTCAACGGGAGATTCCCATGCACTCAGCCCACTCTGCATGACATGCGGCGATGGTGAGTCGTATTTTTCATGCACTTTGTATTTGCGGCTTATCTTATTTTGAAGGCACGTTGAAACGTTACCACAGCGACCAGAAAGCGTTGCGGTCAGATAGGAGGTTCCTCATGTCATGATTCGTGTTTATTATGTTTTGAAAATACCACAGTTTTCATGCAGGTCATATCATATTATTTTGTTGTATTTTTCCGTCACACCTTAAAGGCCGGTCTCTGAAAATATTGTCCGACATTAAACCAGTCCGTGGGACAAAAAAGGTTGGGGACCGCTGCTGTCATGTATTATTTGTTTATTCAACCACAAATAACATGGTGTGGCAGTCAAAGAAGAAATTGTTTGCCCTGACCGCTGTCCCTATCAGGACAACAAAAAAAGAAATTGTTGAGAAATAAAGGGTAGAGGTTGGATATTTCTTGGCAGTTTGTACTTTGTCATCATTGTCAGAGTCATTTAGCCAACAGAGAATCTCTACAATTCACTTTTTTGACACGAGTTGGAGACAGTGGGCTCCTCATAAAAACTAATTGTAGAACACTGCGCGCCAGTTCACTCGCGTTGCTCCACTTTGCTAAATGTGCGCCAGGCCAAAGGCTGTGGTTGGACAACAAGGATTCACAGGACAGGCTGTCCAAATAAAGTGGGCAAAACACACTGTAAACTCGTGACATTCACATTCCCGCGAGTGGCTCACAAAGTTGCAGTTCATCGCTGCCTTGGTGTTTTTTTTAAAACCCAAACACTTCCAGACATCTGCCTTCAGGCTTGTTGGCGCTGATTTCAGTGTTTTGATACGCAGCTCTTGCATGGTGATGAGATCTCGTGCGACCCAAGAAATCACATGAATTTATGGGGAAAAAGATGTACTAAAAGGATCATAGCCAATATCGGGCTATGAAAAGGAAACTCGATTCGATTCATCGATTTTTAAAAAAAATGCTCCTACTAGCCACTTGCTTTTATCTGTGAGACATTTGCTGTGAGTTCTTGCGACCTAGCTTTTTTTCAATGCTTTCTATTTGTTTATAATGCATAAAAACAACAAAGTATGGAAAGACCAATACAGCCGTGCCAATTTGTGGAGGAATATGAAATTGAGCAGATTTGGACAAACGAGGTTTCACTCGACAGCGCCAATATGGTGACTGGTGGCCCAACGGACTGTTGGACACCAGGTCTTGGGTAAGGTTCGGCGCAACTGACTTGCGATTGCCATCTGCAGGGCTCCTTTCTGGCCATACACAAAACAATGTGCGGGTATCCACTGCTGTTATCTGTTTCTTGTCGCAAATTACATTTGCCAGTCATTTTTGGGGAAACAAATTAGTCGCCAGAGTGGTCAGAAAAGTTGCTAAATTTAATAACTCCATTGCTAATTTGGCAAAAATTACTGCTTTTGTAGCCATGTTGTTTGTGTCAGCGGTGCATATTGGCTAGGATGACGGAAAAATACGACACATATGGATGTATAATAAAGGGTGAAACGTTCAAACTGTTCTGAAGAGCACCATACTCACTCTGATTGCTCGCCTGCCGTATGGTCCATGAAGGTCGATGCCATTGGCGCCTCTGTTTGCTCGCTGCTGTTATTGGCTCTACGCTTGCTCCGAACGCCGAGGCAAATGGAGAGGAGCAGCAGGGCGAGGCCGACGCCCACCAGCACCATGGCGACCGACGACGACTTGGAGAGCTGCCCTTGTTCGCTGTCCTCGTTGTCGTTGTCTGCGGTGGAGTTGCTGGACGAGTTGGTGGAGCCGCCCGACACCTCCCCGTCCATGGGGATCACCGTCCATACGATCATGACCACCCCCAGAGCGATGAGGCCCACTCCCAGGGCGCACAGGGCATAGTGAGCCCCCGAACCGGTGCTCTCAGAGCGGGAAGACCGGTTCGCGGGTTGCTCGCCGCTGTTGCAAATGCCTCGACTCGAACACATCCCTGCAGGACACACTGCAACAAACACCAAGGTTACTACAGAGGGTTCATGGGTTAGCAGGCTTAGGGATCCTAAAAAAATAACAACTGAACTTATACTTGTCAGGGGACTTAACTAAAGGATTACATCCATTTTGGAGTCAGTTAAAACGAGTACGAGACAAGGTTGCCTCCTTCTGTCTAAGAGAAATAGTGCAGCACCCCAAATCCTGGAAACTACTGATTGAGGAAAAAAACAATAAATTAAGTCATGATATATATTTTTTATTTGTATTTCTTGCATTTCACACATATTTGTATTGTATACAGTGTACACACAGATATTTTAGAAGCGGATTTTTGTGGGCGGTCCCGATCTTGATCTCCGCTGTATTTGTGTATTTTAAATCTAACATATTTATGTATATTTTTTGCCACTGCCTTTGTATTATTTCTAATATTTCTGTATTTTCATTTAATATTACTGAATTTATTCCTAATGTTTCAGTATTATTCAGTGTGCATGTTTGTCCAACATTTTGTATTTATTTATGTATTTCAGTTTTTTTTATTTTTGCTCATATTTCTGTTATTTAAATTAATCCCCTAATAATTTGTAAGTTTGAATTTGTCATATTTTTTGTAACATTTGCGCTAATTTTTTCCATCTACTGCTTTGCTTTTACATTGTAGTCTCTCTAATATTTGTCAGATTTCTCAGTTTTCCCCCTAATATCTCTATTTCCTTTTTTTAGATTTCTGTAGTTGTCATGTGTGATCCCACAAATACATATTTTCTGTCTTCCTCTTTTGTGTATTTTTCATCTAACAAGTTCCATTTTTTCTAATAAATCTTTTTCCCGTTTAATATTTTTTCTCGAATTTTTCAGTATCTTCACCTAATATTTTTGTACCCTTCATTTGATAAGTTTGCATACCAGTACTATATTTTACCTAACATGTATTTTATATATTTGTAATTTTTGATCGCAACATTTTGTTTATTTTTGCTCATAAAAGGTATTATTGTTGTATTTTAATAATATTTCTGGTAACATGTACACATTGGCCCTCATAGGTGCAAGCGTAGCTCATGCTTTGACTTAATTGTGCCACCTCCATGAGGAAAGAGATTTTTCTGAGCCATGTCGCAATAGCATGAGAACCGTGATCTTTTTTGCTCACTACAACCGTGATATGATTACAGCGTCTTCTCATCTCTCATTATTACATGTCATGTCAATCATTAACCTCGCCACATAGTGGGCTGCAGTTCCCGCTGTATCTGTCACAGGTTCCTGCTCAATAGTGAGCCTAGCTCAACTTCAGCGTCCTTCAGCTTAGCACAAAGGAGGGGGAACCTCCATTTAATAGTTGCCACTTTTAAGCCCCGTTAATCTTCGTCTTTATTACAAACCACATGGGGACACGTAACTAAAACGATAAGTTAATGACCATCCCCTTGGCCATGGTAAATTGAACAAAACCATTGACTTCCTTAATGGGTGACTTACCTTACCTGAGTCACACACACAGGTGTGTACGCCCAGCTCACGCGCACATCGAAACGAACAAAAATACGAGTCCAAATAAAAGAGGCCTGTCCGGAATTTCAAACGTAGTATTTAAAAGCAGCGACTGTGCGGTAGTCCTTCACTTTTATTGGGTTGAATGTAACTTTGGTCCAAACTACCAGCGGCTTCGTTAGTGGCAAACCTCCCCCCTTCCTTCCTGCTCGGCTGGAAGGAGCGCGCCTCTGAAAGTGCAGTGAGCCGCGAGGTCCTAGCGCCGCTCAATGTTCTTAACAAAATGGGTTGAGGCTCTGCCATCGTTATTTTTTTACTTCTGAAGAAAAAAAAAATTGCCATTTTTTCCCCCCGTTTCATTAAACTGACATGCATTTTTTGAAATGGGGGTGGACACCGACAAAAAAGTACCCGATAAAAACCCAGGCACACATAGGGAGAACATGCAAACTCCATCCAGGAAGGCCGGAGTCGGAATTGAACCCTACACCTCTGCACTGTGAGGCGGACGTGCTAACCAGTTGGAAACCATGCTGCGTAGTTAGTCAGCTAATGAGCATTAAATGAACTGTAAAGATATCTAAATACGGCCTCTCATGCAATCCTCGCATCAAACGAAGGCAGCGGGTATGCGTGTTTGTACCGAAGGGTGGCAAACTACCCAGCCAGCTTAGCAAAGAGGTCACGACACAACGGTTAGGAGAATTAAAAAAAAAAAACAACACCCTGGGTTCTGTTGTTGGTCAGGGTACGGCGAGGGTTCAAGTAAACTATTTTCAACTAAATAGGAAAACATTTCCATTGATTGTCACAGCTATGTCAGCACGCCGTTGTAGGCAAAAGCCATGCTTTCAAACAAGTGACTATGAAAGCACTTTGGAGATCGTATCAGAGATGAGGCACTAATATAATTGCACTCCATTTACCAATTTGATCATATTAGATTTTTTATTCGCTGGCTGGACGATGACATGTTTTTTTGGAAGAGTGCAAGATCCATTCGATCATCATTCGCTGACATCAACATGAATAGTGAATGGAGATTTTGTGTGCGAGTGCAAGCTCTTCTGCTCATACTAAACACATTTTGGGCCTGTATACGGGGAGCCCTCAAGAAAAGCATCCACATTTTTGATCACATTTTAATGAAACTGAATGAGAGCTTCATGTTTGAAAAACCACGTGAGCAAATTCCTTCAAGTGTTTGGTGTCTCTATGCAGGTAAGAACTCGTCTTGCTTCAAAAACATGCATGGAGACGCCCACAAAGAGGCGGCCGAGCCTGTTTTTTTTTTTTACTCTTTGAACCACCTGAAGTGGGTGTTTTAACATAAAACAGCAGATAGTAGTCATATTTTTGCCTCCTTTTCTAAAGATAACGCAGTCCGTAGAAAAAAGTGTGGTAGTTAATTTTATTCATTTGACCTCTAGGGTGTTCAATGCAATTTTCCAACAGACTTTTGGCAAGAGATGGAGAGAAAACACCCCAGAGTACTCAATCTATATACAGTAGACAGACAACAAATCACACTGATGGTACAAAATTAGCTGTTACTTTAGTTTTCTTATTGCGCAGAACCTTCATGGTAGGTGTTCAATATCTGTCCAAGCAGAATTTGGTGTGGGAAACAGGATGAAACACCCTAGATTTGTTTGGCAGTGAATCAAAAAAATATATGTTGCACATTTATTGTTTTCAATGAACCTAACGTGCATGGTTTGCAAAGATGAGAAGTAACTACAGAAGCAGTCAAATGTTTGAGCACACTTCATTAAATGAAAACATGTCCAAACTTTGCTATTATTAAATCGAATGAAAAAATGAATACGATAAAACATTTATAAACAATATAATAGAAATGACTGATGATTTTTAAGCACCTGTTAGATTTTCTTTATTCTGAAGTTTTTCAATTCCCTACAAAAGTGAAAAAAATGAAATGACATAACACAACAAAAATGTTTTGTTCAATAAATATCAGGAACCAGTATGAGATAAGGCAACAGTGGATCAACCCTGAATTTATTGATGAAATAGTCTTGTCATTAGTGTGATTTATTCAAAATGTCAAGAAATGTACAGTCTATATCAGGGGTCCCCAACCTTTTTTGCCCCACGGACCGGTTTATGTCAGACAATATTTTCAGGGACCGGCATTTAAGGTGTGGCGGAAATAATACAACAAAATAATATGGTATGAGCTGCATGAAAACGGTGGTGTTTTCTAAATATAATAATAAACACAAGGAGCGTCTAATCTGGCCGCAACACTCCAATCGCTATGGCAATGTTTAATGCCTTCAAAATACGATACAACGCAAATTCAAAGTGCATGAAAATGACGACTCACCACAGCACCGAGCTTGATTTTCTGCAACCAGACGGTCCCATCTCGGGGTAATAGGAGAGACAATGACACCGCAAGTGTGTGGTTTATGTCCAGTCTACTTCGTAATTTTGCTTTCGTCGCCGTTGCTGCAGAAACCCCCCGCCTCACACAGGTAGGATGTCGGAAATAGCAAAAGTGCTATTGTGGCGATCTCAGAGTATTCAGACATAACTTTAATCCAGTTGTCTCGAACGTACTTTTAAGGCCGCCGTCATTTGCGATCTCCAGCAGTTTTTTTACTCATTTTGCGAGCTCCGGTGTTTGTTTTTAGCCTAATTGGTCGCGTTACAGAGAAGCGTGGCTTGACGTGTGTCAAGCTAGACACAGACGGATGTAGGTCATCTGTATTTATTTTTACATTATCTGTACATTAGTCATTTTATTCTCACCAGTTATTCTTGCAATTAAAGGAATATTATGCATTTTCGTGTCTTGCTGAAATGAGCCAATTTTGAGAGAGCGGTCCTGTCTCATGCAATGGGACATGACAGCAGGGGCATGCGTTTCAAATAGTGAAATGGCTTGAAAGTGGCTGAGGATCTTTTCCCAGCCTAGCTGGTCAGTTGTCATATGACGAGCAAAGAAACGCAGATTAGGTGGTTATGTAAACTAGCTCCGTTGTCACATAACAATGCGGCAAAAATCAGAAATAGGCTGCTAAAAGTTTTACTTGATTGTTCAATTTCATTCTTGATGGCTGGGTTGTCACTAGTTGCAAACAAGACAACGAAAAGTCAGTTTTCCATTCGATGCCCAGTGATGAGGGAAAGTTGTTCCAGATCAACTAACAATCCAGTGAAGTGCTGTTTTAAGTGTCGTAAACTGTTCCATCACACATTGGTGATCTCGACGCTCTTGTAACCATACACGAGGCTGCGCGAGTTCCGATGTCCCGGCCCAACACCCGCTTCTGTTGAGCGGCTCTGTGCGGGAACCCTCAGCGGACTCTGGAAATGCGCATGACATGAAATGTTTGAATGATGACAGCGAGTGATCTCTACACTCCCATTTTATTATGCGCACACTGACAAACACAACACAATGAAGGCCTTCAAACAACTTCATTATCCTTGCATGACTCCCAAACAGGAATATTTAAAAAATGATTGGATACACATCCTGTATTAGAGTAGGTAGAATTTTATGCTACCTTGCTGGATCTTCTCATCGGCACCCTTCCCTCAGCAAAGCGGTTGACGGCCACTGACGTAGACGAAACGTCCACCTTGCCTTCCTGCTCCTTGTTGCTGTGAACGCAGACCATTTTAAAGGTGTTTAGTAGAAACGCCAAAGTGGAAAACTGTAATTGCAGGGGTAAAGAAAACAAAGTGCCTATCTCAGCAGAACATTGGCGAGAAAGGTAGGGCACAAATGTGCATATTGTAGGCAAACAACCAAAATGTCAAACCAGCATCATGCGTGTGAGACTTTGGGCTCTATTTTCGTGCCCAGCGCAAGACTGGCGTGAGGTCCGGCATGAATCTCCCCCGGGGCGGGCTAGACTTGGTATTGGTATTTTTGGTTGCCAGCCAATTGCAGGGCACACACAGACCAATTATAATTACACCTACGGTCATTTAATTCTCAATGAACCGAACACACTTGAAACGTGAGAGTAAGGCAGAGTACTTGAAGAAAACTCACACAAGTACTGGGACAACGTGAAAACTTCACACAAGGAAGGGCCACAGGTAAGATTCAAACTCGGGACCTCTCAACTGAAAGGCAGTTGTGTTAATTACTCATACACCTACCATACTGTTCCGGCGTTTTAAAACCGTGAGCAGTTTAATTTAATTTGAGTCATATTACGGTTTGCCTCCCTCTACGCATGATGTTCACCTGCTAGCGGTGGCGAGCGCTTTCATCTCTTGGCGGAGATGCTGATGGAGCTTATGTTTGTTAACGGGGATCTCTAACGCTCTTGCCATGGCGTCGGCGTCAAAAGCCGGGTCCAAAACCAGCACGGCACCGTTGATGCCTTTACCCTGAAGATTGGCAGCAAACTCCTAAAAAAAAGATTTATCAGTAGTACTTTGACTTGCGAGTTCAATTTGTCCTGTTGCAGCTCACAACTGGACAAACTCCTTAAAAGGGCCACTTGTATGTCAAGGTACCACCATATATCGTGTATCTTCTGTCCTGGGTAGAGTGCCGCCGTCATGTTCCTCTACTCACCTTAAGATCTATGTCCCTGATCCACTTCATGACTCTGTGACAGGTCCAAACGATGGGGTCCCGGTCTTGCTGCTCACATTTTGCCCTTCTTGCCTGCAGAGCCTGCAAGAGCACAGAGTGAGGTTAGGCAAGTGCCTGTTTACATCAAACGAAGGCATGCGCTGGTCGGACCTCCTTGTGGAAGCCCAGCATTTGCAGGAGCTGCACCGAAAGCAGCAGACTGGTCTGGTGAGAATGGTCGTCCACATCAAGGTATCTTTCCAGGTCTCTGCGGCCCAGTGAACTTAGTACCCGGCCATCCACCAAGTGAGTGTGGAAAGTTTGCGAATACTGCGGCAGGCCTACGTCGCTCAGCCACGATGTCGCCACCCAGTGATGGTCCATGTCAGACGCTTTGGATAAACTGGAATGATGAAGAAATGCAGACCAATTGTGTTACGCAACCTTTATAGAGCCAAGGTACACATTTTACTTCCTGTTTATTCTGGTGGTAATACCAGTGCAGAGCACTGGATGTGCGCACGCTATTTTGTTTGGCACATTGTTAATTTAAAAGAAGAAAAATGAAAACAGGAAATATTTCAGCTCAGCCTGTTCTTTGCCGATTATTTCATGTCAAACCCTCTTCCGACCTCCTTTTTACACATACAGAAAGCCTAAACATGGCAGTATGATTCATATTGAGTTTGTGCAATATGAATATGCAGCAAGATCCACACTCAGGGGGAGGCCATTTTGCCACTTGCTGTCGACTGAAAATTACATCACAGTTGTTCAGGGCTCAGATAACATCCAATCCCTACTCACCAGTTTTCTGGGTTTGCTCACGTGACTTTCTCAAGGTGGGCCCTGATTACATTTTATTGGATGTGTTCTGTTGAATAATTTTGTTATTTTATGTTAAATGTTCTGTAAAATGCTTTGTTACAGCTGCAGCTGTTGTGAAAGCACTACATCAATAGAGATGTATTGTGACAAAATGGCTGCCCCCTGAGATAGATAAAAATGGCTGGGTTTTGCTGTTTTAATTCATATTCCACAGATACAATGTTAATCAGAATAGCGTATTTCGACTAGTGGGGCCGCATAGAAAATATTATTGTTCAGAAAATTTCATTTCACTTTTAACAATTAACAATTGGTGTTGCTCACCCTTGGTCCCCTTCAGCTTTCCTGTAGTCCTCGATGGCCAGTCTTAGTTTCCTGCGATGGATCGGGTTGCTAATGCCAAGTCCCACCTCTAAATCCTCATCAGTCAGACCAAGAAGAACCTAAAATGTGAAGCGCCGTCTTTTTTATCTGATGATAAAAGCACTGAACGTGCGGCGCGCTCTTTAGCATCCACTTACCTTGCCACTCTTGACATGTTCACAACAGGCCCGCGTGGACGTAGGTATTCCCATGACCACTTCCAGCCAGGCTTGGACAGCACCCGCCCTCCACAGAGACATGCATGTGGTGCGGGTGAGCGTTGCCTGCTGGAGGCGATCCAGTTGCTCTTCGCCGTCGGACACGAAGCTGTTGTAGTCTGCGGTCGGTCGGAGTTACGGTGTCGGCATGCACGCGGGGTCAGGCATCAAGAGTTAGAAGGATAAGGACATCATAAAAATGACTGAAGGGATTTCATTTCTTAACGAGCCAGAGGCTCATAGCATGAAAAACAAAACACAACTTTAAAATGTGTGTGTGTCTAACTGACCACTTATTGGGTACGAGGCAAAAGAAATGATGAAAGCGGATGCAGATACAGGTACGAGGATAATGATGTCAAAGTAGTTTTACAGTTACACTAAAACCCCAGAAGCGTTCATGGTTTTGATGAAAAATTATCAAATTAAAATAATCAACAATTAGGGAAAATAAGGCGGTTACATATTTGAAATACGTTTAAATATGCAACCGCCTCATTTTCGTTAAGTGTTATTTTAATTCAATATTTTTTTGCCCACACTTTTTTTCTGTGTGATTGTACCCAAAAAGAAACACCAGAAACAATTGTAAATCTTTGCGCGCGCGCGCGCGCTCACACACACACACACACACACACACACACACACACACACACGCACACACACACACACACACACACACACAACCCACAATTAAAAATACTGTATTGAATATTTTTTCTTTTCAAAAGGTAAGCTACAAAAATGTTTTAAAAATAAGAATATTAAATATACACTGTAATGAGATTTTAATTGTAGATGTATGCAATTAATTTCTATCAGCTATCTATATAACTACAAAATCCTTATCTTTGTAAAGATAAAATAATTCATCTAAATAATTAAATCAAAAGATACACAACTTTTTATAAATTAAAAGAAAACTGTATGAACAAAGAACAATAACAAAATGGCCTTAAAAAAAGAAACAAAATATATAAATAAAATGTATTATGATTATTATTAAACCCTTGATTCATTTGTTGTCTTGGCTTGAAATTGTACGACCACTAGATGGGGCTACATAGTCTATGACCATACAGCAGCATAGTTCTGCGCATGCATATCTATAACAGACATAAATGGGTCCAACAACTCATTTGATTTAGGAAACAACTCAAACAGATATAGCACTACAGTATATGACATTGTTTTAGTAACTCTGCAACTCTTCAGTAACTAATTATTAAGATGAGTCCACTAGAGCGATGTACAGTATTAGTACATTACTAAGGGGATTATTCCTAAATGAACCGTTGACACTATACCGAACTGACATGCAAGGATGAAACGTTCGTCTGATTCATCCTCATGTACACGGTCCAGTGTCACTTAAAAAAAAAACAAAAACAACAAAAGGTGAGACAGCGTGTGTGACATGAATAATCCCCAGAAAGAAACACCTACAGTGTCTATAAGAAGTCTACACACCCCTGTTCGAAAATCTTATGACAAGGATGAAAGAGCAGAACATTATTATTATTTTTTTCTTTTAATAAACAACCTAATTGTAAAGGTTACTATCATGGTGGAAAATGTTTTATTTCTATCATTAAAACGTGGCATTTGAACAGGGCGGGATGTGTAGACTTTTCATATCCGCTGAAGGCGTAAGAAATGGTTTAAAATAGGAGAGAGGGAAACGACACATAAGAAACAACACTTACTCTGTGGAACATGTGCTGTAGTTTTATTTTAGAAAATAAGATTTCATGTCCAAAAAAAAACCTCTGTCTGCATCAGATAAATATTTTAATTGTGTATTTTTTTTTTTAAATAAAATACTTCCATAGATTTCATCTTTTATTCCATGGTGCTTAAATTACAAAGCATCAAAGAGAGACATGGTCGGAGAGTTTTATACAAACAGGATAACAAAGCAACACGAGCAGAGCAAGGGACCTTGCATTTACAATGCAAGTATCTTGGGATGAAGCAACCTTGATGAATGGATGTATGGCAATGAATGAATGAATGAATGAAAAAACAACAATGCAATGCAGATGTTTTCTCACACATTCATTCATGTTAGACAGCTCTCGGGAAAGAAATGAAGTCAGCAGATGCGAGACTACACTAAATTACCGTACTTCCTCAAACAGTGGCATTTATTAGAGACATGGCAGTAAAAAAAAAAAAAAAAAAATCAAAAATTGGAATTGAAATTTATTGTCATTCTATACGATAAAATGTGTCCCTTACCAAAATTAGAACTATTTTTAAACTATATATTTATAAGAGCAGACTTATTTACACAGGGCATTTTATTAATATTATTTTAATATTATGCAGGTATTTTTGAATATCGTCGCTGTTCTGTTTGTAATTTAAAAAAAATGTTTATGTTCATGCAATGTATGAAACGCAGACAACCCATTCATGTAAAAATGTTTAAAATAAAAATTAAACATAGGTGTTTTTCACAGGACAGCACCTATTATGAAGAGACCTTCCAGTGGCAACCACTTGTCAAACTAAAATTGAGTGAATTCCACACACCATTTTTTTTTTCAGTGTATTTAAACAAAACAGATTACATAATCATATTTAATTTTGTATATTTTACCTTTCTCCACCACCATAGACAAATATTGATCCTTCATTCAAATCCATAAAATAAAAATGTATGTTATAGTATATACACTAATACTGTCTATTTTTACAAACTGTATTATTTAAAATTGCATTATACCAACATAAAACGATCATTTGCCATTGGTATCATGGACTATAGCTGTTTTCTTGAGAGGAAAAGGTTTATTTACTGGAGGTGAGATGGGTCATGCTGAGCTGAGGCCACTATTTGAGGAGATATGGCATTTTCACAGGATGAGAGTCACATTAGGTATGGTCAGTAATTTATCAATTCTCTTTTAAATCCCATCAGTGCGGCCCACTTTGCGATATGATATGACAACACATAATTGCAGAAATAACCATTTTGGGGCATTCAAATGAAGCACGTGCCTGTCCCCCCTCCCCACCACCACCACCACTCAAAAGTGAAATGGACTTTGTTAGATAAAATTCTGCTGTAAAGCGTGATAAAGTAAAAAAAAAAAAAAAAACAAACAGTATAAACACAAATTCTTCCTATTTACACACGAACGGCACATGAAAAGCAGTCCTTCAAGTCTCCAGTTTTTGAAAAAAATATATAACAACATCAAGACAAGATAGTACAGCATGTCTACAAATACTCATGATAATTACCCCATGTATATATTTATATGCATGTAAACATATACTGTACATATGCATACATGTACATCTATAAATATATATATATATATCATTTACATACATACAATCTGAAGGGTGTAATATACTATACATTTGGTGGGTCTCTTTTCTGCATTGTTTTATTGTTTTAAATTTTATTTGATGCTTCCCATCTAAACAAGCCCATTTTACGCACACGCACACACACACGCGCACACACACACAGTATCACCAGTCGGCATCCTCCTCTATGTAATAGTCGGGTGTGGCTGTACCATCAAACAGGCCCGGGTCCAGGGACTTGCGCTGTTTCCCTCGGGCAAAGACGCGCGAAAGGGAGCCTAGCGTCATCTTCTCCTTCTTCTTCTTACGCTTCTGGTCCTCCAGGTCCTCCATGGACTAAAGTGAACACAGAAGGTGCCTAAGTTAGTTGGGGAATACTGCATATGCATTAGCTTAGTGTAAAAAAGCAGTCAGTGAAAAGTGTACAAAAGAAGTTTTTGAGATATTTTAATTTTTTGGTTTTTAAGTTTGACCAATAAATGCTTGCACAGTATGGATTTTACCAAGTGTGGTAATTTACAGCCAAGATGTTTCAGGGGGGAAAAAAAAAAAAGCACCTGTTGCTCAACCTAACACTTTTTTTTTGTTTTTTACTTAATTTGATTAAACAAATTACTATATTACATTTATTATTATTATTGTTGTTATTATTATTATAGTATTATTATTTAAACCTGATTAGCTAGAGAAAAAATAGGGCAGATTCTAAATCAGCAAAAAAAAAAAAAAAAAAACCTGACAAAAAAACAAAAAAAAAAGTTAAAATGTGTTGAACAGCATAGTCAAAAATATATGGATAGAAAAGGGGGGAGGGCTTTAATTTTACAACTGCAATCACATTTAAAAAATGGTAGTGGTAGATCCATCCATCCATCCATTTTCTGATCCGCTTATCCTCACAAGAGTTGCGGGGCGTGCTGTTCGTGGTATATTGCCTTGCAATATGTATTACTTTAATGATCATATTTTCCCAAATAGTGCTCAGGAGTGTTCATTTAACTAATGAGGCGTCTTTTGGGGGTGAGGCCTTGATTTTCAACTGTGTAACCACTGTCGAATTGACAGGGATGTCACTACTCACTTGGTGGAAAAAACAAAAAAGATCATAAAATAATAAGATCAAAGTGGGGATAGCAAAACTCCACAAATAATTGACGCACATTATAATTGCATTGACATTGTTTTTTTGCAATTAGCAATTCGTTTTCCATGGGCATTTTGAGTCAATAGTGGTTTGTCAGTGAATAGTTAGAATGAAACCAGACCACCACCACCACCAAGAAGGCAAGCCAACCCCCCACATCACAACATACACACACACACACACACACACACACACACACACGCACTTCAACACACACATATGCACTCGCACACACAATTTGCGGGCAGTTCTTACATTGCAGAGGGAGTGTGTCCGATGACGGGGGGAGTTGATGTCACTGGGCGTGGACGAGCGGTCCCCGTCGGCGGCCGAGGCGTCAGAGATAACAGACGGCTGGCGCGAGTGGCAGGGGCTGATCCTGACCACAGCTAGGAGTGGTTGGATGCCACAAACACACACACGCACGAACACACACACACATACATACATACACACACACACACACACACACACACACACACACACACACACACACACACGGTCCCAGGATTGAAATAATCCCACTGTTCGTTTGAGACACCTCAAGGAAACCCATTATTAGTACCACTAAGACACGTTCCAAAGGCCATTTCATTAGGTACACATGCATCTTTGACAGTGGTGGGAAGTAACGACATCAAAATTATTTTTTCCCCCAACTTCATGAAATTTGTCAGGTAAATGTACTATTTTTCTGGTGACTTTTTACCTGTACTCCCTATATTTGAAAATATCTATCTGTACTTTCAACACACTCTGTCAAACTAGGTCTGTTATTTTTTTCATACGGGAGCGTGTTCTTTTGGTATTTTTTGTTAATCTCTTTTCTTTTTTTTTTCTAATTTGAGTAGAGAAGTTGATTCAGAACTTCTCCTTTTACCAATCCCTTTTTTTTTTTTAAATGAGTATCTGTACTAATTAACTCATTCAGTACCAGCCAATTCTAGACCAAGTCTGAAAAGACGTTTAAAAATGTCTTTGGGAGTGAATGAGTTAAGTGTGATGACTTTTTCCACCTCTGATCTTGAACATGAGTTACACCTAATGAAGTGTCTGTTGAGTGATGGGGACGCTATACCTTGTCTGTCAGCGTTGTGTCCGTGGTAGAGGGTCTGCTGGCTTTGCCGGATGGCGGCGGTCAGCGGCAGGTCGGCATGCATCACCCACTCCTGACTGCCGTTGACCACGGGCTCGGCGGCGCCGGCGTTGGTGGTGGAGGCTAACGAGTGGCGCTTTGGAACGTCTTTCGTCAGCGTGGCGAGAGACTGCTTGGCCTGGTCAAAGGTAGAAGAAACGCGAAGATGCGAATGAACGCTGGATCGTCACTTCTGTGTTTTTGATAATAATCAGACTATCCTAGATGAGAAACATTGCATAGGGAGGATGTCAAATAAAAACAATGACATTTATTTAAAAATAAATAAATATATCAACTTGTGGCCAAATTCAAGCGCTACATCACAAACAAAATCAAATACAATCAAATAAAAATAAGAAAATAATTGTAAAATTAAATCAGATTAAAAAAAATTAAACACAATTAAATGAACACTCAACTGACCCTAAACTAACTCTCCCTGGTGGATGATAAATAACATAACACAATATACATGTAACAATATATAAAATCTAAATACAAAATATAAAATAACAAAAAAAAAAGGAAAATGAAATAATAGGATATAAAATGATTATTATCACACAAAACAGACTAGGTTAAAAATAGTTTTGATTTCTCATTATCATTACTTTTTTTCATTTCATTTTTACATTTTTTTAAATTTAATTCACTTAGTTTTCATTAATTTTTGTGAATTTTTTCTTTTATTTTCATGAACCAAAATTTTTTCATTTTTTATTTTAGTTAGTTTTAGTTAACTTCAATAACCTAGCTCATACTTGTCTGAATTCTTGATACAATTCTTGTATTCGTTCTAATTCGAAACAAGAGCCACAGAATGCATGTAAAATGAGCATTAGCCGAGTTCTCTCACCATGGTGAGCTCAGCCTCCAGCTCCTTGATCCTGTTCTCCTTCATGTCCAGCTGAGAGCGCAGGATGTTGGCCTGCTCCGTGGCCTCTTTGGTCTGTCGCCTCAGGTCCCACTTCTCTCTCTCCAGCACGTCCTTCTCCTTGGCCAGCAACTTCACTGCATCCTCGCTCTCCTGCAACAACAAAAGCGTTGGATGCTCGCTGTGAAGCTCTGATGGCGGGCCGCCGCTTTTACTAAGCGAGGTGGCTAAACTGGTGTGAATTTCCATCCATCCATTTTCTGACCCGCTTATCCTCACAAGGGTCACGGAACGTGCTGGAGCCTATCCCAGCTGTCTTCGAGCAGTTGGCGGGGGACCACACCCAGAACCGGTTGCCAGCCAATCGCAGAGCACACACAGACAAACAACCATTCGCTCACAATCACACCTAGGGACAAGTTGGAGTGCCCAATCAACCTGCCATGCATGTTTTTGAAATGTGGGAGGAAACCGGAGTACCTGGAGAAAACCCACGCAGGCCCATGAAGAACATGCAAACTCCACAGTGGAAGGCCGGAGCCAGAATCAAACTCATTCAATATAAATCCATAATTTTCACCCAAATCAATGCACATCATTCCATACCATTCAATATCATGCCACATTATTCACAATCATATTGTAAATTTTCAATATAATTGATGATCATTCCATATGAGTCCATTTCATTCAATACCATTTCACTTGATTCAATTTTTTTTTTCCATTCACCATTCCAGCATTCACACGCAATTTCTCCAGAAATGGCATTTTCCAGTCAAGCAAAGCGATACCTTTCTGTGCTGATCGTAGTTGCGTATGAATTCTCGGAGCTGGTCCTCTCGGCTCTCCAGTGTTGTGTATAGCTGCTGCATCTGACTCACCAAGTCGCCCTTCTCCCCTTTTAGACGTTTACGGTCGGCTTTCATGGCTGCAACGTTCAAGGAGTTATTATCAGCTTTGTGATCGGTAACTGAACCGCATGCACACGAATAAACTTATTGTAAAACGAAAAGCTCTCAAATCAAATGTGAGCATTATTACCGTTAAAGCTGTTTTTTTTTTTTGGATACAGCCCTCAAAATGGATCTCATTAGGTATAATGGAATCAATTGAAATGACATTGGCAGGCATTAAGGTTGCATTAAAAGATTTTCTCCAAGCATAAACTTGATTAAAAACCAACGTAATGGCAACATTCAGATTACTTGACATAATTATCTCAGTATCAAACTAGGGATGTCCCGATCATGATTTTTTTGGCACCCAAATCAGAGTCTGACTCTTCGGTTTTAAGTATCTGCTGAATGCCTCGTGTGTGTGTGTGTGTGTGTGTGTGTGTGTGTGTGTGTGTGTGTTACATGGAGCATTTTCACCAAATCAGTGCGGAGTGCTATTTGTAATACAGTACTCTCAAAATAAACTCAAACGTATATATTTTGCCTTACTTTAATTTTTTAAAATATATTTTTTCCTCTTTTGTTAAGCAAGGAATTTGATGATGCCCATTTTCAACATTTCACTGTGCATTGGTTAAACTCAGAATTTGTTATATCTTGTTAGTTTAGCTTTTTTTATACTGAAACACTTAAGTTAACAAATACAGGCACTCAAGCCAATGACATTTACACTACCGTAATTGAATGTTAAACACATTACATATTCATGTGCAGGACGCTTTATAAAAATGGATTTTCATGTAATTGCCTGGCAACGCAAATGGCACCAATTTGGTTGGATAGCATTACCATCGAAGATTTGGAAATGGTAAACAATACATTTTCACGTATTCACTCATCTCAGGAGATGAGTGAATAAACCTTTGAAACTGAACTTTAATAAGGCATATTATGGCTTCCTTTGGGGCTGGAGTGGTACAGAATCACCCAGCACATCATTAGTCTCCGACAAAATTATTGCGATGGACATTTTAGACATTTATAGGCTTGTGCGGCCCAAAATGACGAGTGAGTCCACACGGTGATTTAGTTGTTGGGTACGTGTGACTTCTCTTATCACGAAACGATGCTATTGATTCATGACTTCGTTAAATGCAACCAGTGGAGAACAAGCTTGTTTGTCACCAAATAATTTACTTTTCGATCGGAAGTTATGTCGATTGGATGTGTCACAATTGCTCACCTGTCTATCGCACTCTCTCGGCTCTCTAAACTCTTTGATGATGCCATTTTGCGAGGAGGCTTCTTTATGTCAGGCAAGGTAGTTATTAAGGAGCATCTTTCTGTTTGCTTCTCCCTCCAAAAAAGCTATGAAGACAAAACCCACCACTCTGTCTCTGCCTGCAGGAGAGCTGTACACCGCGGGGGAGATGTGTCTGTGGGTGTGTGACTGCATCAGTATTTCAAAAAAAAAAAGAAAAAAAAAAAGGAACATTGTGAACTATAAAACTAAGCTACTGCTGTTCTATTTGTCCATTTGGATTGTTGTGACAGAAAACCAAATTTTTTCACCAGCTGAAAATCACGCCATCGACCCCGATTTCTGATCACGTGATCAGATCAGGATATATTGGTATATCAAACAGTGACATTATTGTTGAAACATTTATCCTTCTATTCCGCCATTTTCTATAGCACTTCTTTAGAGTTATAGGTGAGCTGCAGCCTATCCCAGCGAAAGACGCAGAAAACGCCTTGGACTCACTCCATTGGACAATGTTTGAAATGTCAATAAACTTAAAATCCACCCTAGACTAGTCATTAGCCAATCGCAGGGCATATACCAAACACGCATTAATACTCTCGTTCATATCTATGAACACTTCAGACAATGAAAACATTTATGTTCAGTAGACAGTACTATGAAACTATTGTGGGAAGCAGATTTGTAGACTAGTGTCCAACCGAATTTATGAGGTTCTCGGTTTGAATCTCCTTCACGCGTACATGTTCGGTTCACTGAAACCGGTCGATGAGTGTGGATGTGAGTGTGTGCTGCTTGTCTCGATGTGGCTGGTCGAACAGTCCAGGGTTTATCTCAGTACCTTCATCAGAGAGCCACAAGGGGGCACTGTAAACAAGCTGCTGCAGCGGTAACTGAGAGGTGAACATGTGAGAAGATTCAGTAAATGAGCACTCGGACATGAAACTATTTCCCCTCGCAATTCTCTGACATGGAAACCACCTTCACCGCACGTGTCGCGCACTCGCCGCCCGCCCGGCATTCCTGCTGTCAACGCTCGCGTCCCATTCATATTTGACACTCCGCATTCCAAACCTGTTTCGTGATTATTATACAACACCTCTGACGGCTCATCGTCGAGTGACATCAACACTGTTGCCTAACAAAATCGAAACTCTGCTAAAAGCGGGCAGCAGCTTCAGTGTTGCATAATGCATCATCTTAGAAAACAATGCAGGATAATTGGTGCATCATACCAGTCTGTATCAATACTGCATTCATATTTCAAAGCAAGATGTCGTTGTCTAACAACAACAAACCAAATTAATTGAAAGTAAAAAGCAAATATCCCTTCTTGTAGCACATCTTCACAGTAAAGACCTCTGCACACAATTGAACTGAATAAATATACTGAATACTAAAAATCGTCCATCAAGTCAAAATAGATGGATGCTCAGTCAAGCATAGGCACAAGCGGAACACAACACTAATAGAAACATTCCATAGAAAGAAAAACATTCCAAAAAGCAGCAGAGTTTTTTTTAATGTCGCGCCCCACCTTGGTCCTATGTTTTGCACTGAATCGGAGCAGATATTGATGTACATTTGATTAGATTCTCTGGTTCACAATTTGTGCAGCACAGACCGGAAAGAAACCAAACAACTTTATTCTTCTTTAATTGAATACTATAAATCTAAAAATGTATATACTGTACAATGCTACCCTGAGATCTGAGTTTAATTTGCTCTGTGACCACCCTTCGTCACGTAAAACATTCCTACTGAATTTCAAATCATCTTTCCCCTTTAGAATGAATGCAAATGCTATGGATCCATTGAAGAATTCCCCCCTTCAAAAACATTTTTGTCGTGTGTTTTTACCAAGCAAAATGGCACTCTATGATATTATATTTCATAAAAGCACAGAGTAATACTATAATTAAGAAGAATGTAAAATAATTAAACACATTGTGCATCCTGATGTGGAATACTTTAATTCAATTTGCTGCTCCTTATATTATGTGCGCTTTGGCCACTAGGGGCAGTACAATACAGTCATACTGACAAACCAGGAAGAATTTCTCTTTATTCACACTGTCACCATTCTCAGTGACTCATTAAGCTGCAATGATGTTAGTCTTTTTTTTCTGCAGAGGATAAAGAATATATGCCTGTGAGTATTGTCTATTTACATGTGTTGCTTCACCGATTGTGTTCCAACATTCCTTGCTGAAAGGCTTGCAATACCGCAGCTATTAATGCTAATCGTTGGTATGTAAATAGCGTACGTTTGCATTAAGATAGCAGAGCCTTTCTTTTCGGCAGTTGGTTGGGCGATTTAAATACACGTGATGCCATTCTCTTGTTTTGCTCGGTTGGATAGTAAATGTCAATTGGCATTGCCATTTAACAGCTTTTTTTTTGCTTTTGCTTTTTGTTTTTTTTTTTTCCTTCAAAACAACTGTTTTCTATTTGCCAGAGTAAGTGATTGACACCAACCTGTACCAGAGAAATAAATAGAACTAAAAATATCCACAGTCAACGACTACTCAGTCAGTATGTGTCATAACATCAATGCCATCACTCCTCCCGTCAAGTTACTCATGATAACCATCACCTTGCAAAACACAAACAGAAAGCTCGACTGGAAATAGGGGATCTGACCTTGTAAGGCCTCCTTCGCGCGGTCCAGCTCCTGTTCCTTGTCGCCCAGCTGTACGTGGAGCTCGGCTGCGGAGAGCAGACCTGCGGTTCCTCCTGCCTGTGACTCCTCCTGCAGGTCTTTGCCCAGCATGTCCTTCATTTGCCGCAGGAGGTGCACCTCCTCCTGAAGCTGGGCTACCTCCTCGTGCAACAACACTGTGGAAAAACATAAGACGGGAGATGAGTGCATAAGGCTTTGAAATTTAACTTTAATAAGGCACATTATTGCCTCCTTACAGAATAACCCAACATATCATTAGTCTTTGATAAAATTACAATAATCCCTTGCTATAATAGTTTGTCTTTCATCACTTCGCTGTTTCACAGGTTTTTTTTTTTTTTTGGTGCCGTTTTTTTTTTAAGTGCATTGTATCCTGTATCCTGATTGGCTAAGGGACTCTAGACTAATGTGAACAGTCTTATCGCTGTCCACCTAGCTTGCTAGCTAGATACACAGGCCAAGTTCATCCCCTAGTGCTGAACGCTTTATGGACGGAGGGGGGGGGGGAGAGAGAGAGAGAGAGAGAGAGAGAGCGAGAGAGAGAGAGAGAGAGAGATAGTTAGCTAGCTCGCTAGCTAGATATGCTCGCTAGCTAGATACACAGGCCAGGTTCATCCTCGAGTGCTGAATGCTTTCCTCAGAAATCAAACACCCTCCCAGCCCTCAAGGAAAACAGTCAGCAAACAGGAATGGCAGGACACAGGACTTGGTGGGCATGTTTGACAAGATGGGGGGACAAACAAAAAAAACTGATGACTTGTACTTTATATTGACAATAAGTTATGCCGACCATCCATTCATTCATTCCACCACCAAATTGGGCTGGTTTGCTCGATGAAATTCAAAGTCCCCCCACGACCACAAACTACTACAGTCGATGGATGTTGGATGGATTTACAGTGGGCTATTTTCCAAGTGCAGCTGCAGAAGTTCTCAGAGTAAAACTTCTCAAATGGTTTGCGAATACTTGAGGCGAAACCACACACAAAAAAGTGCAAGCAGGAAGTCAGTGTTTAAGTTAGAGGGGCCTGCAGTACGACCACAAAGGTCCGCAGGCACAGGAGCCCTCATGTAGGCCCGCAGGCCAAATCCACTTCCTGATCTGTTTACCTTTATTTGCTGAGGGGAGCCCAGCTGCTGTATTTAATGCGCGTGTGCAGCTTTTACATTCAAAATAGACTGTTTAAAGTCAAGTGGATAAAATGAAATTGAATAAAATGAAATACAATCAAACAACATTGAAGAAAATAAATTACAAGAAAATAAAAATGGAGGACTGCCGCTAGTTATACATGAGCAACGTAGCGCACAGACCATCTTGTAAATGACCTGTATCTGCACCCATAGGAAAGTGGGTTACAACAAATTTGAGAAAAGCAATAATATTATACATGGAGTTGTGTCATGAGACAAGAGCGACACGATAAACGAGTTTTTCGAGACGTACACAGTTTTTGACTTTGACATGTGAGCAAAAATGTAAGATACAAGCACTTTATAATGGCAACGTATTGAATTCCCTTCAAAACAAGTCACAGTTTGGCAGACAGTAAACAATTCTTCTTAAAAAAACAATGAGGCTTCAATCTGTTTATTGCCACTCCCGGTTGAAGTGTACTCCAAATGAAACACAAAATGAAAATAATTCTGAGTAGTTTATCTAAAACAACACAACTATTCCTTCAAGTCCAGTTGCCATTGACAGGCTCCCAAATAGCATTGGCGTTCCTGTGTCATAACCCTTTGAGCAATGGATATTTGAATACAAACAGTGGAGCAACACATGTAGACAGACAGAAAAACATTTTCTTTTACCTCGGTGAAGAACAACTATTATTACAGTCGCTCACTGAGTTCTGACCACTGCCTCCATGTATGTTTGTACAATATGGTGCCCAGGTGGCCAAGGCCCGCACACCCGAAGGAGCAGTACAATGTCCATTGGTGTGAATTTAAAAAAAAAAAAAGCATGCTTGTTGGGTTCGGTGGCAGATTTTGCAATTACGCTCATTGGACAGTGCATGACGTCAACATGTCACAAGTTGGAATGAGTCAGATTCGAACCCCTCCCCAGTGAAAACAATGTCATTCCATTCACTGCGGCCTCTCCTCTCTCAATTCAAATGGAGGAAGCCATTTAAACATAATGTTATGAAGTGAGCACACGCCTCTGATCTTCCATCAGGCCGTTAAGCTCCTCCTACCGCAGAACACCAGGCCGCTATGCCTCCCTTTACTTGTTAACTTGCCTGTTCAATTAACCTCTCAGCCTGGCTTCTTATTAAAGTGTCCGTCAAACCACCACTGGCCGGGAGAGGCTATTCCCTCCCTTGCCCTGCGACAAGACCACTACGCACACGCACACTCAAAGGAGAGTGGGCAAAGTGATTGGCTTCAAGAAAAGGCGGGGGCACCATTTTTTATTGTCTGGAAGACAAATCGCGGTGTTGTGCTAGCGTAGGGCGAACTATTGAAGCAGTTGATCAAATTCATGCAGCTGTGCTAAAAAAGTACATTTTCCTACTTTGATGTACTCATGAAAATAAGTTGTAATCGACTTCCACCACGTGATTGAACCATGAAATTGTGCCCATTTAGGTCCCAATGTTTAATACGCGGCTGCTTTGAGATGATGCTGCTGGCTGAAGTGCCGCCACACATAAACACAAATATATTCATACCCCTTTGAACCTTTCCATTTTTTTCCCCACATTGAAACAAAAAACGTTTGAATGCCGATTTTTCCCCTAAATATAACAGGGTGAAACAGAGTATGGCGGTTAATACAGTTGTCATGACTGTACATTTCACTTCTGTATTTGACTTTCTGTCTCTCCAACTTTATTGACTTATTTTCTGGCTGCTGTTGACATTCACTTTACGAATGACCCAATTAAATTGAAATGCATTACAGTGTGGTTGTATGCCCATTTATGTTTTTATAGTTTTCTAGCATAAGTCGTGATAGGAACTCACATTAGAACCATCGAAACAGGTTCCTTTGGACTTAAAAACAGGACATCTATCAACTATTTGAGTCGAATTTGGGGTAATAATGCAAATTCTAGAGAATGTAAATTAGGTGTCTGTCAAAGCTTTAGAGGTGTCACAATTAATCGACAACTATTTCAATTATCGATTAATAGTTTTGGCACATTAACTTAAAATTGACCAAATCCTCAGAATTTCATCTCAACATTAAATATTCCCAGATTTCTTTAGTTCTCCGGGAAGGCAGACCGATTATCCTTGTGTTTGATCAAAATATAACATTTGCAAAATTCTGCATTTATTTTGGGAAAGCCTTATCAAGACGTTTGTATATTTTCGGACATGTGATGGACCAAAACAGTAACTGAATCGCAATCAGTGAATGTTTGTGCATTTTCAATTTGAAACAATGTCCTGAATAAAGGGCTGGAAATTTGTTTATATATTTTATTTGATTTATCAAGAAAATAATTGAAAAATTAATTTTACAAAGCGATAGTTGGTTGATTTAATTGCATGGGCTGACTGCAGTTGTCATACAGTACAAAGCGCATACTGGCAAATTTGAATTATTTGATCAACTGAAAGCCACAGTGAAGGCATTTTACTCTAAGTGGGTTTGTGGCCACAGTTGTATCGTTGTCATTCTTAAGCTGGCCGACTATCTGACAGCCTACTGTAGATATAATTGGACAACAGAGGCAGCTTTGGCTCACAGTGATCATTGCACTGCAGGACTTTGTAGGGAAAGAAGGGCCGCCCGGGCAGGTTTAACGGCTTCAGTCCACCTGAAACAAACGTGCAAGCGTTTCAAAGCAAGGACAGCAACGGCTGTCATTCCTTTGCAAAAAACAAAAAACAAAAAGACCTTGACAGTGTTTCATCCTGTGCGAGCTCCTACTGAGCCGTCTATACAAGTGTGCGAGGCATCAGGGAAAGCAGAAATATAATATTGCAGAGATTTAGGAGTCAAAGCAGTTATAATCGCTGGGATTAGTCTTCTTTTGTCAGTTGCGACGATGATCTGGAACGACAACCTGACAATTTTTTTTTTCGGCATCAGACTTCCTGCGCTAACATCAATCCGTGGCACAATTTTCCCGTAACGAGGTTAAAAATACCTCATCGTAATCCGCCGACATATGGACGGCGACGCCCACTGCATAGTCAAATCCAAACTGCAACAAGCACTAAATACTGTAAGCCAAATGTTCCGCTTGGGTGCAGAACACTGTAAAGGACTAATGCAGCAATTAGCTGATAAGTGTGGGCGCTTCATCAGACAAATGGGAAAAAAGTCTTTGAAATTACATTGATAAGGGAAATCACTGCAAGGATGGAGCAGAGCAACAGTCTCCTCTTTTTCCTTCTCTGAGGAATTGTGACATAGAGTGTGCTACATCCCGTAATTGGGATGAATTCGAGCCTTCACCCGCCCCTTCCAATCATAGATCATCCTGAGGGATTATCCTGTGGTGTGTTACGAGTGATTTTTTTTTTTCTTCTCAACCACCTGCGCAGCAAAATAAACCTGCTTGTGAGAAGCCTAAAATTTGACTCTACTTTTTGTAATCAAATTTGCAGATGCGCTGGGGGCGGCAAAGCAGATCCGCCCACTGAGGCATAACAGGTCTACCAAATTCAAAAACACACTGAATTAGTCCTTTGCCTCGACAAGAAGATGACAAAGCGCCCGTTCTGCTACCAAATTGTCAGATGACTCAGGGTCAAGGGAACTCCGTGCGCCGAAACGCCCAAATGGGCACAACATGGCCCCAAACACGCTAGACTAGACTTGCGCTGGCATGAAAATGAAGCGATGCCCGTTCTGACATGGAGTGCACAAATGCCAGTTGAGCCAAAATAGAGCCCCAGGTTTGACTCAAGATTGTCGGTGGCGACAAGTTGTGCATGTAATACAGTAAGAACATACTTATACGAGCCTATTTTTTTTCCTCCTCGTTGTGCGGTCTCTCACATTTTTAAAAATTGGTTGATGTTAAGAATCAGTATGTATGGACCCAGCATTATCTAGCGTGTGCGCCGGTGTGTGCAGCTGGCTATTTCTGCACTCCATTACGAGAGGATCACTGGTCCAGTGAGCTTTGCCCTCCATCTAATTACGGTGTCAAGATCAGACTCATGGGCTCTTGATTAAACATCGTCCAGGTAACAGACGAGCCTCGGATGATTGGAGCCTGCGTGCGTTGGAATAACTCAGAAGACTTTGGTAGTCATGGCCTGTCGAGAACGCTTTAACATAAACAAAATGTGTTTATCCGTCAATCATCTATTGCGGTTGAGATGGTGACGATCACATTCAAACCTATGGGCAATTTTGAGGGTGTCATGAACTTGACCTGTATTTTTTTGGGAATGTAGGAAGAAGCCCGGTAGAACATGCAAACTCCACATAGAGAGGTTGGAGCAGAGGTTCAAACCCCAAACCTTCGAGCTGTGAGGTTTGTGCAAACTATGAGTAAATACTAATAATGTTAAAACAATACTAGACTCTACCTCAACTTTTGAGTAAGTTCATCAAAAAAACAAAAAAAAAAAAACCCCAAAACAATAAGACAAGAATCAAAAGAAAAGGCAAGACGCATAGCCATTGTTGATCTATTGATGCTCCCTTGTAAGGTGCTGACTTCAGAGACCGAAGTAGACTGGACAACAAAGATTTGTGTGATTTTGAGGCATATTTTTACCCTTTAAATTTGGGGTTGAATTTGGTATTTTACAACGGCAGGGACATACGACGAATGATTTCACTATCGCACAGAAAAAAAACTGACACTGCGAACTTGTTTGTTTTTTCTTTGTTTGCAATCAATTATTGAACAGGGCAAACTCTATTAGAAGGAAAACTCTTGCAAGGAGTTTGGAAAAGGGAGCTAACCGTGAACTAAAGCATAGCAAACAGCCAATCTGAGCTACGGGATTTTTTTCTTTGTTAAAACATGGAACAAGAAATATTCTCATTTATTTAAAATAAGGCAAACTCCAAAATGGGCAGTGATTCTTTTTTTTTTTTTTTTTTAACTTTAACATTAGCCAGCAACCAAAACGTGAGGTCATCAACAATTAGCATTTTCAATACAGGTTTGCGCTGAATTCCACATTACACTTTTTATAATACTATTAAAGAAATGTTACCAGTCAGGTGCAATTCATGTCTAGTAAAAATGTAGTTGAAAACTAAAAAATACTTTGATTTTTGTGTAGGCATCTGAAAGAGAATGACATTTCGATAGTTGCTGCTGCTGCTTTGGTTTGCAACAAGTGGGCTCAGCATTTGAATGGTTGACTATCATCTTTTTTTGAATAAATCCCAGGTGGTGATGAGGGAGAAATCTTTTCAAGGTAGGTGTTTATATTCACAGTTGGAGGGCACGTCTGTGAAAGTGCATGCTATTTGAAGAAATGTTACATTCATCAAAGATTAGGTCGGCCTTCTTTTCTGTGTGCAGGCATCTAAGAGATTGTTTACATGCTTTGGCAGGTGCTGCTGTTTTTTTGTAGTTTAAAAAAAAAAAAAAAAAAGGGTACGCCATGGCACGGATACTCTAATAAATTGTTAGTGGGCTTGCGTTACAAACGAGCTGAGCGCCAGGATGCCAAGCGTAGAGAGCTCTAATTGATTTGCACGTTTATAACGGGCACACTGGGCTCCTGTCCACAGACGTCAAGTGACGACAACGCACGGGCGACGCTGTTCAGACACATCTCAAGCCGCTGTTGAAACGAGCGCTCGCGCTGTCACAATGAAGCATATCACTGGGTGTCAAGGGGACTTTCAATAGAAAACAATTTGTTGGATTTATGTGGATGAACATTACATTGGGTAGGTATTGTTATAAATTTTGATAACATGTTCCACTGCCATTGGTCAGACAGACGTGCAGCCGGTCTTTATTTTCACTCAAAAGCTGGATAAAGTCCAGCAATGGCTACTGAGAATAACCGTCTCTGACTTGCACTGTGAAAAGTGAAAATAACTTCCTTGAGCGGTACTTGCTTTTAATCTTTTTGTTTCCCCCAGCACCAAAGATATGACAACACACAACCTCCGAGGGTTGGTCGATAAATCAATATCAATATATATTGTGCGAGACACCCGAAATACATCAAAAGAAAATATGTTGATAAAAATGGTCGATAGAAAAAAATCTGGAGGACAAAAACAGAACCTACAAAACACACTGTGTTTTCAAACAATGATTTCACCATATTTATAATGGCATATGTACCTGTGGGTGAAATAGAGAAATCTTTGGTAAAAATGTAAGCAAGCAAGCCCGAACACACACGCTAGTGATTTGAAGTTTTGCCATTGTGTCTCTTCTTCTTCTTAAAAAACAAAAAAACAAAAAAACATGATAGCAGGAGAAGCAATGGTTGGTGAGAGAGGAAAAATCAAATAATTAAGCATGGCAATATTTTGGATGCTTTAATAAAGATTTATTTTATTCAAATGCTGGTTTGATATTTTTACGAAGGCAATTTGATTTACATTTCATATACAACTCAACGCGGCGGCCCGGTGATCAAGTGGTTAGCGCGTCGACTTGACAGTGCAGAGGTACCGGGTTCAATTCCAGCTCCGGCCTCCCTGTGTGGAGTTTGCATGTTCTCCCCAGGCCTGCGTGGGTTTTCTCCGGGTACTAAAGTTTCCTCCCACATTCCAAAAACATGCATGGCAGGCTGATTGAACACTCAAAATTGTCCCGAGGTGTGAGTGTGAGCGCGGATGGTTGCTGTCTCTGTGTGCCCTGCGATTGGCTGGCAACCGGTTCAGGGTGTCCCCCGCCTACTGCCCGAAGACAGCTGGGATAGGTTACAGCAGCCCCCGTCACCCTTATGAGGATAAGTGGATCGGAAAATGGATGGATGGATGGTTACAACTCAATGCGCTTCTCCAGAAAAGACTGACTTGGCAAGAGGTTTGTTTTGTGTTGTGGCTCTAACTGACAACCTGAAGGTAATGCTGGGTTCTCTATTTGCAAAATTCTTTGCATGTTGCACATATTTTCAAATAATGCGTTGGACATGTTTTTATTCTGATTTGCATGCTTGATGTGAAGAGATATTCATTGCAATTGTTGACAAAATACAAAGCATATTTTGTAGAACAAGACATTACTTTAATCTTGATTGACAACTTTCTTTATTTGCACCTAAATGCAGTCTTTTTTCTGCAAGCCCTTGTATAATAATAATAATAATAATTATCAATATCGACAGATATGAAATATTTATATTGTGATACACTTTACAGCCTCATTGCCCAGCCCTTAAAACTCCTCTGCAAAATTAGGTGGTGATAACCAACCAACCAACCAACCAATAGCGGTTAGAAAACAGGAGAATTTTTTTTAATGATGTATGTTTACATAATGTATGTAAGATCCATATATAATCTGTCCATTATCCATCCATCCATCCATCCACTACATACAGGAAGCTGGTTCCTGTTCTATCGGGTAAAGAGAACAAATTGGACTGGTTTTATAGGCAGAATATGGTTTCACGTGAGGACATATGGTCGATTTTCAAGGGCTAAATTAGGAAGGTGTTGTGCGAAAACATGCTGCAAAGTTTGGCAGCGGAGTTAGTCGCGCTTCTCTGAGCTGATTGGCTAATCGTTAGTCAAAGCCTCGGCACGCATCGCATTGATCAGGCTTCTTCTGGAAAGAGCCGTTTCCTGTCACGATGCCAGATGACGCAACCGTGGAGATAATCCACAGATTCCAGGCTCGTCAACAAAATGATCCACAATGCCGCAAGAGGGGATGACACAAAAACCACGACTGTTCAAAAGGCTGTTTATAGAGCACAGACCTCCACCTCAGCCCAACAATCCCAACGTGCAGGGTGAGATCATTTCATTCCAGTCCTGTAGGTCGCAGTGCAGTGCATCATCTTGGGTGCATTTTTCTTTTTCAACAGCTTTATCTGCTGTTCCAACTAACTAGCCAATAACCCAAATTTCTAAGATAGCAAGCAGACTAACTGATGAACTGACTAACAGAGTCACTAGTACCAATACATCAAATAATTAGTACACCAACAAAACTAAAACTACCTTGTAAACCAGCAATCCAACTAACAAAATAATTAACCAACTAACTAGAATGCCCAAATTCAGACTAACCAACCAAACAACCAACCAATTATCTATCTAGCTAGTTAACCAACTACTACGCCTGTAATCCAATCAACCATGCATTATACCTGCGACTGAATGGAACAACCACAACCAATTATCTAACTACCGGTATCTAACTAACTATCCAACTACTATGCCTGTAATGCAATCAACCATGCATTATACCTGCTACTTAATTGAATAACTAACCCACCGAACAGCACCTTCAGTATGGGTAGTATGCCTGTGATCCAACTAACTTGCCAGCCAACCGACCAAACAAATAGTAGGGCTCTAACTAACTCACTGTCTTTATATAAACAAAAGGTATTGACATATCTGCATTGCAAATGTTTAGTGGGATACATCAATAAAATAAACCTAGCAATTACATGACAAGGTCACAATCCATTGCACACATGTATCAAATAGCCTGTCCATGAAGTGTTTATTCATGCGGTGAAAGTGAAGTCCCTTTTTAATACTGGCAAGCAGCATAGGATTATTATGCATCCAGAGAATTAATATGACTATGACAGAGATAAGCTCTGCAGAGACTGATAAAAGCCGCATATACAATACATGGCTTTAAATATTAACGAAAGAGTCGTTCCAAACAGGAGAATGAGCACAGTGCTCAGCACACTCCGTAGGCCAGTGAAGAACATCATCAAGGTTATTTGTTTGTCGTTTGAATGAGAGGATTTCAACATGGCGGTTAATGCGGATTCATTACTATGCACAACATTTGTCCTTGAATCATACCACGGAGATTAAATGAAATATTTATATTAGCAAAATGTCCAAATTAAATAATAGCGAGATGCTATATGTGGGACCTCCACTGATGTCACTTTCACAAGCAAACTGAGTGTGATGATACCATCTGCTTTCTTTTTTTTTTTCCTTTTCTTCTCTCTTTATGTACAATCTGTCCTACCGATATTCATCTGGAATTTGCGGTTGACTGTAACAACAGCAAAGCCCAAAAAGTCCAAACATTTTCATCAAAAATGTAAAGTCAAAAAAAATAATTCAATACAAAAAATAGATGTATCCATCCATTATCTGAACCTTTTATCCTCACGGGGGGTCGTGGGCATGCTGGAGCCTCTCCCAGCTGTGGGAGCAGCATGACTCTGGTAGGGTGGTCGTCTCCCACCCTAGAGATTGGGGGTCCATTCCCTGGCCCATTATGACCTTGTCGAGGTGACCTTGAGCAAGACACTGAACTACCAGTTGCTCCTGATGCTGCGTCATCAGTAGGTAAATGAGGAATCGGTGTGAAATGCTTTGAGTACCAAAGGTAGAAAAGCGCTACATAAGAGACAGCCCATTTACCAGTTAGTCTTCGGGCTGGAGGCAGGATACACCCTGAATCGCAGGGCACACAAACAACCATTCACACTCACAATCACACCGAAGGACAATTTTGAGCGTTCCATTAAACTACTGTGCATTTTTTTTGGAATGTGGGAGGAATCCTGAATACCCAGAGAAAACCCACACAGGTACGGGGAGAACATGCAAACTCCACACAGGAAAGCCTGGGCCCGGAATTGAACCCGTGACCTCTGCACTGTGAGGAGGACGTGCTCACCAGTCATACATCGTGCCACCTATTAAAATATAATGAAAATGAAATGAAATAAAATTCACAGTCATTCATACAAAGTTTTCAGTAGTGCAGAGTAGTGACGGTAACAAGTTGTTAGAGGCTATAACTAGCAAACAAAACACGAGTATGTAATAGTCCACGAATTAAATAACTAGCTAACTCACTACCTAACGGACTGACTAACGAACTAACCCTGAATTCCCCTCACTCAAATAACTAACCAAGCAATCAACAAAACAACTAGAGCTGCTCATGCATAATTCATCCATGAACAACTAACAAACATGTATTCAGGCTCACTAACAACCTGCCAACATACTATAACTACTAGTAACTATGTAATCCACTTACCTCCTACTACTAATAACAATAATAATTGCAATCATTCATATTCAAACATACATGCAAATGAGATGACACACAGCTCGTATGATGACGTCATCTTGTGCAGGTGTACCTAATAATGTGTCCAAAGTGTTGAGTGTCTGGGGCGCTTAATCTTAATTCCACTAAACATCCCCAAGTAATCCACAATTCGAACATATCTGTACCAAAGATAGAACTGTCACGTTGCCTATAGAGCATTAAATCCCAGCATGTTATCCAACACAAACTATGTGAACGTGCTTATGCCTGCTCCTATCAACATATCCTCATACCACCATACGCTTGCGCGCCATGCTTACATTCTATTGCGCCAGATTAACCGATAAGCACGTCGTCCATTGGAACTATCTAGGTCGGCGCATGACAACGAGTGATCTCTCCTGCCACAAACCAATGTCTGATATTCATGTTGGAAGCCTTGGAATGACAATTCGGAAAGATTTTTCTTGTGTCGCATTGCCCTGATTCTAGATGTGTGTGTTTTGAGTTATGAGTGCGTTCACAGAATGAATTCACCTCTGAAGTCAAAGCACAACTAAATAAAATGCAGTGACAATGAATGTAATTTCAACAATCTATTTTTTTAAACAGATGTAAATCACTAAATAGTAAAATAAACGTTTTCTGTTATAATTACAAAATAATTCCAATTATGTTTATAAAAATAAAAAAGATATATTCCAAAATAAAATGTTACAATGCTGAATTATGCTAATTGTCACAAAAATTAAAAACTTTGAAAATCAGACAGTGACATACTGCACTTATTTCCAGTGACTGCCAATGTAGTAGAAAAACAAAAACAAAATTATAAAATTGCTATTTAATAAAATGCCTTTATCTCCATATTGTTAGTTGATACCCATTTTTGTTGGTGGTGTTTTTCCAGACTTAACTAAATCATTTGGAGAAACTCCATCTGTTTTTGTTCATATTACACTCATTTCAATAACAGCGACATCATCCCTACATGATACCTTGCTGCAAAGTGAAAGTGGTGCAATGGTTACACCTAACATATAATCACGAAGCCAAAAAGCAAACGGTGACCACTCACGAGACTGCAGCATGCTCACAATGACGCTGTGAACTTGAACTCACTCCAGTCTCGGCTCACACACACATGCACGCATACACACCAAAAAGCCTGGACTTTGTGTGTGTGTGTGTGTGTGTGTGTGTGTGTGTGTGTGTGTGTGTGTCTCACTCACCGGCCTTGCCCTCTTCCCTGTCAGACCTCATGGCCTCGTCGGCCCTGGCTCGGCTCGGCTCCACTGTCAGGCCCGTCAGCGTGAGCTCTCATAGCAAATGGGAGCAAACACGAAAACACACACCGAGCAACACGTTCAACACACACCATACACGCCACCCGTGTGAGAGCGCTCGACCGCCCAGTCCCCGCCCCAGAACAGGCCAGGTAACCAGGAAGTGGTCCTTTGAGAGCGCGTTTCTTGTTCTGCGTGTGTTTGGAGGGACACACCCAGCAAGTCACCCTTCCTCCTCCTGTAAGAGGACAAGAAGAAGGAGGAGGAGGCGGGGGAGGGGAAATGGCACCTGAAGACTCAGGTGACAACGAGCCAGGTGAGTCAGAGACACACTGACGCCACCCGATGGCCGAGAGCTATTACAGCACAGGACAGAACAAAGGAATCTTTCACACCGCTTCGAAAAGATGTGTGTCGTGTTTCTGTATCAGGAGGAGCAATTTCCTACCTCACAATAACTTCCATTTTCTGTTGTATGACTGTGAAAGAATTCGGACATTTTATAGTCGATGCTGTTATAGTCGACTCCTGATGACATTTCACATCAACGGCACCCAAAGAGTAAATGCCAAAACACGTGAGTGGCACTGAGTCAACTTCAAGCTATTGATGTCATTGCGCAGCGTTTAAGTCGACGCGTCTGTAAGTCGACTAGTCCAGTGGTCCATATCATTCCGTCGGCCATTTGGTTACCGGCCACACAGATCAGTTTCCGATCGGTAATATACACAAGCGACCACATCACCCCACTCAGCCATCAATGACGAATGATTGCCGGAGGCGCGAAAAATGTGTACTACTATGAATTGGTCCTTGAAAAACGGTTGGGGACTAGTCAGTTCAACCTATAGTGTCATTCTGATCACACGTTTCTGTGTGGTCTGTGACGGCACATTCTGAATACCTCAATTAATTTAATTCTTGAAATTGTGACTTTTTTCCTCTTAAAATGATCACTTTGATCATATTTAGACCATTTCCTGAATCCATAAGAATGGTACTATTAACCCCCACCCCATCATTTCTCTCTCTTCACCTTGCTGTCAGTTTTCTTCTACTTGCTGAAGCAGAGTCTCCAGTAAGGACAATAAAAGCATTTTTACTTGTGGAGGCAGCACGACATACGACAGCCACCAAAACACAAATACTTTCGCTTGATGGGTGGACAGACGCCACAGAGATCCAACAATTTCCATACAAGCCCTTAAATAGTCAATTTTCAATAATATGTCCCCTTCGGGCTTTTTAACACACGGTGAAAATTGCTGCAATAACGTCATCCAAGTCCATTAAAACAAGACACAATTTCTTTTGCTTTAATAGCGAGACTTGTCAAAAGGAGAAGTGGGCTTCCTCCTCCAGCACTCAATCTCATCGAGGCTCATTTCTTTCATCCCGACACTTCTTCAACTGCAATATTTCCACTCTCTCGCTGTCTTTTTTCCCTTCAGCTTAACACCCTGCACCGGCGTGTCATTCATTGGCCGCGCTCACTTTTAAAAGCCTGCAGAAGTTGTCAAAAAAGCCCTCGTTGGTGAACTGTCAGTCTGTGTTATGAACAGAGCCGGAGGAGCGTAGCTAGAGAGCCGCATTATAGACAAACTGAAATATTAGCTATAGTCAAGCACATCGCAGGCCCAAATTTTGATGGAAAGAAAAAAAATAAATAAATCACACAAGGCAGATTTCTTTTGGTTCTCAAGCTCTCCCTGTAGCTGAGAAATGGAACTGGAGAGGCAAAAAGGAAACGCTCTGACGGGCGTCAGGATGGCAACCAGTATAGAAAATGGATCAAAGGATGCTAGACCACGATAGTAGGTAATGCGGGGTTGCCATGGCAATGACAGAGGATGCTAATCATCTTATTGCCAACCAGCGTAGCATTAACATTGAGTCACATGATTACCTACACAATGTTGCCTCATTTGGAATGGAAAAAAAACCCCGCACAGATTAGGTCAGAAAAAGTGCCGTTAGCACTGCGGCTAATGCTAACACAACATGGGATGTGTCCTGGCTAGTCCATCAACATTACAAACCACTAAAGTCGATCCCGCAGGCTGTCCATGGCAATGACAGACTAATTATGAACCAGATTGGAGTAGTTAAATTTTACTTCGGTCTTGCATTGTGTACAAACACTGTGCACAACTCTGAATAGTAGCATGAACACTGAAGCTGGTGCTCACGCAAAGTGGGAGGTGTCCTCGCATGTCCACCAAGATTTACAGGGCACTAAATCATGGTTTTCTATGGCAACGGAAGAGAAGCTAACTTCTTGATTGCAAGCCGGCGAAGGACTGAGAAGAATTCAGAGCCAAATTTTTACATATTGAAACTTCTTTCTCCATAAATACATAGGATATTATAATTCTATTGCATTCTTAATATGCTGATAATTTTATCCCGTTTTAGTACTTCGTTGTCATAAACTAAAAGGTTCATATAAAGTCAAACCTAACAAATCACAATGTTAAAATATTGGCCCTTTAAAATTCCTCCCTTGTCCCCTTTTCCCCGTCCAAAGAAATTACAACATTCCATCCATCCATCCATCCATCCATTTTTATCCATAGTCTGTTTATCCTCACGAGGGTTGCGGGCCGTGCTGGAGCCTATTCCAGCTATCTTTGGGCAGTAGTAGGCGGGGTACACCCTGAACCGGTTGCCAGCCAGTCGCAGGGCACACAGATCCGCACTCACACTCACATTGAGGGACAATTTTAGAGTGTTCAATCAGCCTGCCATGCATGTTTTTGGAATGTGGGAGGAAACCGGAGTACCCGGAGAAAACCCACGCAGGCACGGGGAAAACATGTAAATTCCACACAGGAAGGTCTGAGCCGGAATTGAACCCTGCATCTCTGCACTGTGAGGCGTGGACGTGCTAACCAATCAACCACCGTGCCACCAGAAATTCCAAATGTCTTTTTCTGATATTCTAGAAGTAGATCTCAAGAGACTTTAACAATATTCATTTTTTGAACCACTTATCCTCACTCGGTTTGCGGATGTGCCGGAGCTTATCATGTTATAGACAAATATATGTGTAAAGGTACAGTTGATTCTGGTCATAATTTCTCACTTTTTTATCGTAATATACTTTAGCATTATAACAAATATTATGTCACTGTGGTAATGTTGCATCCAGAATGATGGAGCCTGTGGGCAGAATCACAAGAAATGGACACAATGGGTTTATGGATGTGTGATCAATAGCGCTTGATGAGGGTATCTCTTCACCGAGCATACATACGGTAATTATATGCTGGTCAATGTAATTATCACACAGGCTTTGATGCAAAAAAAAAAAGAAAGAAAAAAAAAAAAGAAATTAAATCCTATTTGTGAATATGAAGAAAATTAGCAGCCACACTGATGTAACTCCAGTGCAATTACTTCTTTTCAAAGTGCAAAGGCTTTTCTCACATGGCACACTGCAACATCCAAAGCCTGAAGTGTTGTGTATGGTGGCCGGCACACACCTTTGCTCCCTGATTTAACCTCCCTCCTGCCTCCTTTAACTACCCTGATAAATCCCCGCACACATGGTTGCCAAGGCGACGCCTCTCTGGCTCACTCTTTCTATCCCGGAGGCGAGCGTGTACCTTTGCCCAACGAGCAGTCGGGAGAGCCGAAGTCCATCAGGCTGGAAATCTCTGCCGGGTAGCACATGTCAGTCACCACTGTCTTCTGCCTGTGATGCACGGCTGGATCTGCAAAGAAGGAAAGAAAAAAAATCAGTGGCAATGAGCTGGAAATAGACGTTGAAATTCTAAAGGAAAAATGTTTTCCAGAACCAACCGGAACACCAATCAAAACATGGCTGCCAAAAATGGTGTTTCTGACGAAACAGTATTAACAGCGACTAAAAACTAATGCATCGGCTTGCGAGAGTCACATGACCAAGCGCAGACAGAAGGTGAGCCGTGACGCTCGTTAGGCACTGTGATGTCATTTTCAGTCGTCAAAATGGCCGCCCCTTGAGATGGATGAAAACGGGTGGGTTTTGTTGCTTGAATTCATCTTCCACAAATGCAATATTCATCAGAATGCCGTGTTTAGACGAGTTGGGGGCGCATAGAACATATTATTGTGAGGACAATTTTTGACTTGCCTTCCCCCCTTGAAGTATGAAATTTAACAACACAGTAAATCTTTGGTTGTCTGCCGATTTACAAAAATGCATCTGTGAGCCAGCACTTGACATTCAATATATAAATAAACACACAGACAACAACTAACTTAGTTTTGTTTGTGGAACTGGTTGCCATACGATATTAAGTCAAATCAATATTTTCAATTTCACTTTTAAGTCAAATTAAAATGAATCATCATGTCTTTCATGTTTCTCGCACCACCCCCGTTTATGGGGTGACGGCAATAAAAATAAGACAGAGGAATTCTAGCCAACGTGACAGTTGTGAACAATGACTTTTATACCTCCCCGGCTTTTATCTCAGACAATAAATCTCCTTTATGATGAAAAAAGAGACAGAATTGGACTATCACACCCAAAAAGCGTCAGTAAAATGGTCAAATAAGTTCTCCGGCGCTGTGAAAGAACCACAAACTTGACAGAAGACTTTTTTAACACCCTAATCAAGTGACTTTCTTCTGTCCCACACTAGGGGGCACATGGAAAGTGAAGCTGCACATCATATTTCTCTTCCCAGCAGGCAAACAAAATACCTAAATCAAATCAGCACAGACATTTTTACTTGCCTGCAGCGGAACAACTTTTTATCTAGATGAGCGTAACAACATGTCCTTGTGATCAATCAATACTCTACATGCATGAAGCTGGAAAAGATTCTGTAAGGCCGCCTGAGGGCCATGTGAGTCCCAAACCCCCCCCACACACACACACATCCCCCACCTTCCTCCCTCGTGGTGACAAAAAGCCCCTTCAGGGACACACCCATTACACAGCGAGGAAAGAAGATGAGGGAGATGATACTCCCTGCTTGGAACTAACGGTTTGAAAACTTCCACAGTGTAGGAGGAGAAGGAGAAGGAGGATGCAAGACTTTTTTTAGTTGTTCATTAGTGCACTGTGCACTTCAACGCCTCATTGACTTCAAGTCCTTGTGAAGTTTCTTCCCTTTTGCGTGAGCTGTTTGTGTACAAAGCACCACAGCAGACTTGTGTCACAAAACTGCTCCGGTTGCTTGAGACTGAAGCTGGATTAACTGACAAAGTAGGCCATTTTATATTTTTAAATCTATGGGGGGGGTGCTCATTATTTAAAGAGATGAACATGGGTGCGTTTCGTCATTAAGGTAGTAGTAGACATCCAATGTTGTGACAGTAAAAGCTGTCCACAAAAATAGCCCATTGTTACACAAATGTGGGTTCTAACTTACATAAGAGGCCCCTATATTGTTTGCCCATGAAATGGTCAGCTACACGACGAGAAGATCCAAAGCCACTTTTCAGCAACTGACAGAAACAGCATCACCCAGAGGACCTATTCAGCAGAAACACCCCCATTTCTCACCAGTGGAACGCACTACCTATAACAAAGGTGTCAAACTCAAGGCCCGGGGGCCAGATCCGGCCGACACCTCATTTTATGTTGCCCGCAAAAGCAAATCAAACATGTCAACTTTCATGATGCTAGCTAAAATCTGTACCGAAATTTGAAATTCTCATCTGTAATAAATAAGAATGATATTGTAAGCATTTTCTTGTAACCAAACCCGTCATGACAGTAACTGAAACAAAAGTGGAATAAACCGTTTTTCTTGACTTCTTGATATGGTTTGAGTCATAACGGCCTTCCAAGGGAAACGGTCACTCAAATATGGCCCATGACAAAAATGAGTTTGACACCCCTGACCTATTATGTCAAGCCATAAAGGTAAGCAGAGCTGCACCCCCCCCGCCCCCCACACAAATTAGTATTTGGCTGCTAGCTTCAAAAACCCACTGGGCTGTGTTCCCCCAAGTCCAAGCCACTCTAGTCATAAGGCTAAAGCTTCCCCACCGGTTGCCATGATATTGAAAGCCAAATTCCCCATTGGGTCAGCAGCATATGTGGTGGGGTAGGCCACACAGTTACTCGCTTGTGTATGAAACAGGGTTGGACCCAAAAAAGTCACAGACATATTAAGACACCATAAGATACCCCATCAACCAGTTGCCACTTCTTCCATAACCTACTGTACGTCATATATACTGAGAAAATTCAACACAAATTCAATCATGGCCTCCCACAGTGCTTTATTTCCATAAATGTCAAAATCATGTCAAAGGACCAAACGCAGATTCCAAACAATCGCAATGTTTGCCCAACAGCTGTAAATGTAAGGCCAAACACATGCAAATGTGCAACGGTATGAGTGCACACACACACACAGGCACGCGCGCGCACAGACACACATACACACACACACACACACACACACACACGTTAGAGTTCATCTGCTTAACACTGCGGGTCACAGCTGGTACTGGCGCTCGGGCAGGAGCCCACATGAGCCTTCGCCGACCACAACAGCAAGATGAGGTTGGGTTTAAAAAGTGTGGGGGGAGATTAAGCAAGGAAATCTGCCTCTGGAAAGACTCCAGCAGAAAAATCTCCTTCACGCTTTTTTGCGCCAAAAGCTGCTAATGGTACAAATAAATAGATAATATCAAATGAAGCAGGTGATTTTTTTTTTTTTTTTGTCCTTCACACGTTTTTTTTAAATTTTTTTTTTATGGGGTTCAAAGAGTGCTGGGTGTTATCTATCATTCACTGGCTTTTACAATTAGGCATAGAGTGAACAAACACTCAACAATAATATAGTAAAAATACAATTGTCACTTTTGCGAGGTGGTAGGTAGAGGAACCCAAAAAGCAGGGTGGACTGAGCAAAATGTATTCGCAAAAAAATACTCACAGGAGTAGACTGGAAAAACTAACTGAAGTATACAAACAAAGTCCTGAAAACCACAGAAAACCCAAGTAACAAAAACCTATGACAGAAACAAAACATGACAGGGGGACACAGACACACAATCCAACCAAGACTGACAGAACCCAGGGAACTTACAAACCAAGTGACAACGAGACAAAGGGACTAAGAGTCAACGAGAAACACCTGAACAAGACACAAATGGTTGAGGGAGCTGACTGGTTAACACAAGGGACCCGGATGACGAGAACAGGTGGCGACAAAAAGGGCACGAGGGAACAAAACCAAATGGAATCTCAACGAAAACATAACAACAATGGCAATTTTAACACGATTCAGAAAATGGTGAATAACAAACAGAAAACGCTTCAGAAGTTGCAAAAATTCTCTGGCTTGTTTCACAGGAGTGATGGAAATAAAGGTTAAAAAAAAAAAAAACATTTGTGGAATGTATTCCACATTGCACGCTATAATATCGCATTTTAGAAAAAAGAATCAGTAATGATATTCATTTAATGTTAAATGAATACCAAATTTGCCACATTTTTTGTGTTTATATACATGTATGACACAAACACACACACGTAAATAATCTCCATTACGTGAAGGGTTTTAACACCGAGACACCAATGCCAAATGTTTCCTATTATGATTTTAAGGCAGTTATGTTGTTTGGTTCACATGTAAATTTCTTTGTTTTATGTTAAGTTTGACAGTAAACTTCAACTGCGAGTGGCACCCCCCCCACCAAAAAACAAAAAAAAAAACATTTTGAAAGCTGTTTTTTTGAAGTCTCGCTAAGTGCCAAACTGCTGCTGGTTGTGAAATGAGTTTCCTGCGCAGTAAATAAAGATTGGTAATGGCAACAGGTTGACCCAGGAACAGACTGAATAAATTACCGGTACCATTATTTCCTATGGGGCAAATTTTACAGTCTTGCAGGGGCTTGTGCCAAAGCTTACATTGTTCTGCATTCTTCACTATTCTAGCGAGATCAAGCACGTGCGAGGAGTTAAAAGAGAATAACTCGCTGAGCACAATAATAAAAGATTGAAGGGCTGCAGTGAGAAAAGTCCTCATCAAGCCGAATTTCCAGAGAAACACTAACACTTCCATTGGGCCCTTCTTCCTCTGTCGCTTTTATGCTCTGATCGCGGTACACAGTCAAGCGTAGTCAAGGAATGCTTGTATCAATAATAGAACTAAAACTAGCTTGTTAGCAGCTCTGGATGAGACAACTTCAGATAGAAAAGACGATGGAACCTACACACTTTCTATTCAAAGTGAATCGGCAATGTCATGTTTTTTTTTGGGGGGGGGGTGAACATAGATACTGTTAGAAGCAACATGCTCCTTATTACGAGGATTTTTCTTGTCTTGAGACGTTTTCTGCCTCACCAATGCTGCAAGTGGCACACTATTGGCATATTGGTTCCTACTTTTGCTGCAAACAACCCATGTACTAAGTGACCTCCCGAGGGAAAAATAAAAGATTATTTAAAGCTCCAATGCCTTTTAATGCAACACGCTTGTTGTAACATGTACCAAATTTGAATTTTTCCCAAAATCTAAAAAAACAAACAAAAAACCCCTCCAACATTAAAGGTATTACAGCGGGATCCCGTTACCAGACTATATAGACAGACGGACAGACAGACACACATATTATCAACAGTACAAATGCATTTCAAGTATCAAAAAGTAAACCAATCAAAAACATGCACTTTGCAGTGACAACCCGGCAATTATGCACACTGCACACATATGGAAGTACAATTAAAAGAAAAAACAATAGAAGCATTTTGACACGAAGACATATTTTCAAGTATCAAAATTTTTAAAAAAGCGTGATTAAAAATGTCACTCACCAGTGCCATTAGCTACGCTTCACCAAGCGGTGGCCATTTGACGTATTCCAAAATGTATTATGAAACTGACATTATTTTCGACACAGTTCAGTGTGATATCACATCCCTTTTGTATTACGTTGCCATTAGTACATAATTGTTGTCTGCGCATCAATGGACATAATCCGCCACTGAAGCTTCATATTATGCGGGTGCCCTTATTTGTCGATGCTAATATGAATCTATTAAAACAAAATAGTGATCAGAATGATCTTTAGGCTAAATTTGGACTTCTGCTAGCAATGCATTACATCATCAGAGCGACCCTGCAGAAGCTTCTTGTTTTCAAACAATGGTCGCAATTATCTACTTTTTGCTCCTTTTCAACCTTTATTCAACCCAGCAGAGATCAGGGTCGAGTCAAGTCATTAGCTTTCAGCCTAATTCTGCCAGTTACCATAGAGACACTTATGTCTTCGGAGAGCCATGTTTGGGCAACGTGGCCCATGATTTTTTTGCAAATATAAATGTTTATTGTAGTGGAGCAGTTTTAAGTTGAATCTCAGACCTGTGAGGTAGACGTCGTGCCCACTGGACAACACTGCGCTGCCGTTACATCCGCATGCCAAATAAAAGATGTGCTTTGGAAGAATTGCATCAAAGTATTCCTCTGCAAGATAAAGCGTGCATTGGATGAGACTTTAGAAAAGGTGCTATCGCAAATAAAAAGGAGAGAGTGACCTTGTAAAGCCACACGATGACTTGCATTCGTAGCCTGCGCGACAAGAAGCGCTAAATCTTGAAGGTTATTGCTGTTCCACTGACTCAGCGTTTCACTCTGCAATGTCTCAGCAGGAGCTGGAGATCATCACTTACTCCTCTTCGGGACCAATGGCTTCTCCTGTAGCGGAGAAGCATTTTGCAATATACTGTAGCGTCGCCTCTAATGCGTTTGCGGCTTATGTGAGGAATTGTAAATTAGCGGGCGCTGTTTTATACACTCCATAAACACGCCGGGCTGCTGCAGCTGCTGCTACTCGTCTTCATGCATTTTACAAACACTGCAGCTGTTGTTAAAGCCTCGGTGTATTTTGATTGCGCACGTAGCTGTTTGTTTAAAGAAATAAAAGGACTGGAAAGTCTCAAAATGTTCAGCTGTAGGAAAACATGACTGTTATTATTTTGGGACTAAAAGTGGATTGCACATCTGCCTTATAGACAGCTCAGACCCACCAAATGGGAATGTAAGTATGTACGCTTGTTTAGATGTGCCCCGTGATTGCAGCCTGGGGGTGCACACCCAATTCTTGATCAAACTCACCTGGAATAAAGGTCTTTCACACCAAATTTGTTTTGTTCAGCTTTCACCGTAGGATAGGGCACATGGAAAATGGCAGCCAGGCTCTATCCTGCCAAATTGGGTGCCGGTTACTAAGTGACCAAACAGCAAGTGGCCTGGTGCTTTTTCCTGCTTGTCAGGCTGTAAAGTCGGCTGCAGCTTGGCAATTTGGATTTGTCACGGTTACAATGAAAAGCCTGGCTTTAGTTTCATGAAGAAAGACGAGGTGTCGATGAGTGGGGGCAAGATCAAATGAATGGGTTGATCTGACTATTAAGTCAAGGCAGGATCTTGGGGAGTTCAGGCTCATCCGTGAGCTTGGATTTTGGAGGTGGAGATAACCACAAAGTGTACTTCTCCAAGTTTGTTTTTTTTTCACTGTTGCCCACAACACTGCCAAACTATTTTGCTCTTTTTCCCTCTGACATCACTCCACCATCTTCACTTCTATTGGATGTGGGGGCTGACGTCACACTGGTGGTGCACCTCAACTGAAACTATTTCAGTCAAGCAGCAAAACACAGAGCCTGCCATGTGCGTTACGAAAACAAACACTCATCACACAAATGAGGACATGCATCAGAGAAATGGATAGATGGAGGATCGTTGGTCGATATTTGTCCTACGATTGTCTGGCGACCAGTCCAAGGTGTGGTGGAGGCACACGGAAGATGAGCTGCAGACCATCCCAGCTGATTTTGTGCGAGAGGCATGATACATTCTGTACAGAATGCTAGCCAATCACAGGGCAGGGTGCCAGCCAATCACAGGGCACATCTTAAAAAATACCCACTCACAAAAGAAATAACAAAAATCCCAAAGTGTAAAAAAAAAAAAATCAAACAGGGGCAGACACAACTTAGGTCATACGAATAGCCAACAAACAACCCTTTTTCCAATTGTTCCAGTTGTTTTATATAAAACAACACACTTTGGGGCTTCTTTGTAGGTTATTAATTTGACCCGACTTTTTTGGGTGAAATAAGCAACCCCAAAAGTTGACCCAAGCAGTGGTTGGGGACTTTTTGACGCATCATTGGGTTATCTTTAACAGTTGTTAGAGTGTGCACCTATTATCAATTGAGAGCCTTGACTGAGCCTAATTTGCATGTTTTTGGAATGCGGAAGGAAGTCCAAACTGGAACCGAGAACCTCTCGATTGTGAGGCAGACGTGCTCATCACGAATCCGACGTGCTGCCCACAATAAAGATTCATCTCTTTTCTCCCACTTGATTCTTTATTTCAGACCCGGGGGGAGTCTATATCACAGACTACAAAAAAAACAAAAACAAAAACCCACAAAGACAAAATACCTACTCTATTCAAAATATGTAAATAAGTGTGAAATGATGCTTCACTTCCACAAAACAAACTCATTTGCAGCCAGAGCACGATCCCAAACTTTGCTCATCATTTCCACCACTGATCACAGTGTGTTGATAACAGGCGTCATTATTCATCTTCATCGCGACATCATCAGCCTGCATTCAGAGTGACAAAGCCAGCTCGTTGTCACCGCACACACGGCGCACTGGCACTACAAACTGGAGGTGGACGCCATCCAAAAAAAAAAAAAAGCTCCTACACCTGTCACACGCACAATAGTCCACTGACTTTTCGTGCGCCACTGAGTGATTGATGTCATCTCATTAGCTAAAGGAGTAGCGAGAATATGTCGCTGCGTTCCCTCCTCCCGTCTCCTTCCTTCCTTCCCCTTCGCATCATCAGTCATCAATCAGCTCTTCTCTGAGGATTAAAACCCCCAAATCCCTGAGCTCATCTAGCGCGTCCCCCCTCCCCTCTTTGGGATTTGGTCTTCTTTTCCTGGTGACTATTAAGATTCCCCTCCAGTCCCCAGTGCTCTAACTCCTGCTGCTGATAGATGCTCTCCGCCCTCGCACCGTCACGCTGCCTGTAACGGTCCCGCCAGCCTCCTTTAAACAAACGCCGCCAGCCTCCTCGCCGCCTTGTTCTGCGTCACCGATCAACATTGCTTCGATCCGCCATTGACAGAGGCGAGCCTCGCAACCGTCGGGAAAGAGCCAAGAAAATACGAGGAGGAGAGGACAGCAAAGACGGATTTTTTTTCAATAACTTTAGAAATTTCTTTGTCACCTCAGCCAGGAATCCCATGTCAGTGCTACCAGATTTTACAATCAATCTGCGTATGAATTCTGATTGTTACCTTACCGTAAGGTCTGCCTCAGTGTGCAAGAATATGACACTGCCATACTTTTATTCGGCTTAAAGACCCTTGCTTGATTTCTGCTGCATTATCATTTTAGAGTAAATATATCTCTCTTTCCTATTTTCCAAAACTCACCAAATTTTTGCTGGCTGGTTTGGTAGCATCTCCACAAAAAGGGGAAATTCAACCCTTGAAGCCAGCGGCTCCATGAAATTTGGTAGGCCATTCCGCCATGACCGACAAAAAGTCTCAAGAAGGCAAACACAGAAAGTCCGCCACGTTAGCATGAAGTGGCCATTCAGGGTTCACTTCAATCAATCTTTCAGGTCCCTCAGAAACAAACTTTTCCGATAGATTGGTTCTGAAGGTTCCTAAATGGGAATCTACATTTTGGGCCACTCTTACTGGGAAGTACAGTGGTACCTCTCCTTACAAAATTAATTGGTTCTGGAAGAAATTTCTTCACTAGAGACGCGCTTTCCATGTAAATGCCCTAATCTGTTCCAAGGCCACTCAAAATTCAGACATAAATATTTTCTAAAGCATAAAAATGCATCAAAACATGTAACAAATACATGTTAAAATTAGATTCTTACGCAATAAATGAGAGTTGTGTATAATGTAAAAAACAAAGAATAGAGTGAAGAATAAAAATGATGGGAATTTAACTTTTAAGTGCGGACGTCCTCATCGTTTTTTGCCCTCCTAAGTGCATATTCTCTCTCAGAAGTGGTTTTTGCCTGGCATTTTGTAAAGAACTGATCCAAGGACGTTTGCTTTTGTCGGCTTTTAACAATCCTTCGAAAATGTCCAAGGCAAACCTCAGCATAGTGAGCAATCGCCGGACTGGTGATTTTTCTGGATGATTCACATTTACGTAAAACCACTCATGGCCCGAGGGGCGAATGATGAGGACGCTGCATAGACACATATCTCTCTATCTACACACATCGACACAAACGGTAGAGGTCCCTTTTAGCCAATGGGATGCCAGGATGATGCTCGGGAATAGCCAATGACAGAGCAGCAATAAGTATGTTGCGTTCAGGAAACTCTGAGCTGCGAGTAGGAGCCCATACTATATTTTTACCTTTCTTATCTCGAAATTTCTTTCGTAACAAGAGGCAATATTTTCCTGTTGAGGTGTTTCATAACTTGGAAATTTCGCATGAAGAGACGTTCGTAAGTAGAGATACCGCTGTATTTGAGATTTTGTCATTGTGTGTGGATGACGATTGATGCCTCGCCCTAAAACACAAAATCTAATGTCACTTTAAAATGTTGCCACCAAAGCAGGTTTGACTTTGAAAGACGTGTCAATGATAAACTTGTCCGAGATTTTTTGGGTCTAATTGCGACTAAACTTGAACAGTGTATAATTGACATGTAGGCGGTGTTAAAATGGAAAATCAGTTTTCATACTATGTGACTCTTACACTGAACTCCACAAAGACAGAACTTGATCACACAGTACGTCTTGTGTGCGAAGAAAGTCCTAGTGAGAGATTCAAAGGCACTCGGAACAGATTTTCCGATTGACAAGCGTTGATCTGTGTGGATCTGGTGGGGAAACTGCAGCACGTCCTTCAAGTCATTTCCCTGACAGAAACGTGCCACATCTCCCTTCTTTTTACCTTATCAATGTGAATTATATATTTGCTGGCTGTTGGCTAAGACATTTCGAAACAATTATGACATTTTTGAACGACCGGATTCAACCCGAAGGCAGCGTGACTTCCAGAGGCACATTTAAGTCTGCCTTGGACGAATGGCAGCTTTTATAAATGAGCTCAGGGAGTTTCTTCAAACAGAAATATTCTGAAGGAGGACCTATGCAAGACAAAGCCCTTTTTTTCCTCATTGAAAAGTCAACGATTTGAATGCAACAGATTAATTGAACATAAATTTACGTGGATCCTTTTATGTGGAAGGGCGGGTGACTTTGGCTCTGACAAATCTTAGTTTAAGGCCTTATTTGGTAACTTTTAAGAACATTTAGAAGGCATTTGAGTTAAGCCTCATATTTCTAAGTTTCTCGGCGTATATTAACATTTTTGTCTGGATTTGGGCTTAAGCCTTGTGTGCATAACCAGCCCAGTGACTGTTGACTGCTCGAAGGATAAGATAAGATAAGATAAGATAAGAAAACCTTTATTGTCTCACAATGGAGACATTTGCAATTAACAGCAGCAAAGTTTGGAGGGAAGAAAGTAGAAAAGTAGAAAACAAGTATTTGCATGCACAAAATAAATTTTTAACAAAAAATGAACTGTACGCGGTACAGATTGCAATATAAAAATACACAATATAAGATAGAAGCATATATGCAATTGCGTATATGCTGCATAAGGTGGCAGTGCTATTTACAATGTGTGAGTGGGGGAGAGTCCAGGTTTACAGGTGCGTTTATTCAGTAGCCTGACAGCGGTCAGCAGATACGAGCGAACGGCGAAGATGGCTAACTTGGATCTCACAAGGTTTTTCAATCGATTGCGCTTTTTGTTCGTCTCGTATTCTTTTGATCCTGCCTGAGCCTGACAGCGGTCAGCAGGAATGAGCGAACGGCGAAGATGGCTAACTTGGATCTCGCAAAGTTTTAATCGATTGTGCTTTTTGTTCGTCTCGTATTCTTTTGATCCTGCCTCTCGAAAAGCAAACACGGCCTCAGATACCTTCGAGTTTTCACATCATTTTGCTTACACTTCACAACACAACACTGATAAGTGCCACGAGGGTGACGAGTTCACACTTTGAAAACAAAACCCGCAAAACAAAGACAGAAAAGTAAATTGGCTGTACAAAGTAGTGCAGCCAAACAAATTGAAGTTAAGTCAAAATCGCTAAGACATTTCAAGCATGAGTATGGCTCGGAACAACTTGACTTTACTTTGACCCCGTCAATGATTAGAACATCTCCTCCGACACATGCCAACATCTCGTGGAAAGTCTTTGCGGCGAAGTGGCAGCTACTTCATATAAAAATTACTTCTTGCAATTCCAACAGGAATGCGTCCCAATACTTTTGTCCACTTAGCGTACTTTGAACATTGTTTTGTTTTTTTCGTGCCCTTACTTAGCGATCGAACATTATTTCAGGACGCCATTGTGTTGTTGATGTCGCTAGCAACCACCTTTGAGAGCAAGATAGTCACCCCAAACGCAGTCTGAAAGACTGCTGGGAACAATTTCAAAATAAAAGCGAGCCAAAGATGTCCATATCATTTTTGGCAAGGTCTACTTGGAAGTTGGCCTTCTCACCGCATTGGCGGTGTGTTACTGTCAAGCAGAGCATGAATAATTGTTGCTGCGTTTTGGCTCAAGCATCTTTTTTTTTGAGCCGAAGTACTTGAATTAGTCCAGGACTTGCAAAATTGTCATCGAGTGGGGCACATAACCCTGTGCCCCTAACACAGGGGCTGCATGAAGATTCAATCATCCCCACGCCTCATTTTATAACGGGACCGTGCTATCAGAGTCACAAATATTGCTAGATGTCTCATCCCCCATCTACACACAAACATACACATACATCAGAGGTCCACATATTGGATATCACAAGGTTAATTTCCAGCAGAGTACGTGTGCATGCATGCATATCTCAACACAAGGCCACAGAAAACATACAAGCTGGTGAAATCCGAGGTCGCCGCAATCCAGCTGCCTCAAACACACACATATGCAGACGCACGCACGCAGGCACAAGCGCACAGATGTGCACACTCGCACACACATTTCTTCACCTCTACGCTTCTCAGAAGCACGCAGGTTCCACGGTATACAACTGGGCTGCGGCATCTTCTGGCCCCGCAACACAAAATCCATGTCGGCTCTTCCTGTCATGTGTGCTAATGTTCACCCTTAACCCTCTCATGATGGGGTGGGCGGAGCTTGAGCTTACTCGTGCCCAGATGTGGCACAGCTTAGTACAGGAGCGAGCCTTTACGTCACTTTCATCCCCACTCTCCTCCACTTTCCTCGCAAAGCCCAGTAAAGCTTTTAGCCTCTGCGCGGACCCACAGGCCCCCTGCTGGTTGCTCCCGTCAGGGGGCAGATGGGATGGCACGTGACAAGTTGCGTACATTTCTGGAATCAGAAGGAAGGGGAAGACAAAGTTATGATCCCTCTCAGGCAATACGACGGACGCAACTACAAGTTTCAATGGAATTTGCATGTTCAACTGAGATAATGAAGACCAGTGATCCTCAAAAGAGAGTTCCACTGGTACACACACCTTCGAATCGTACGAAAAGTTAAATACACCTAAGTTCAGTTGTATTTAACTTTTATGTTCAACACGTTTGCATTTAATTTGAATTGTTTGCTTTTAAAGATGTAGATGGACACCATTTTTATTTCACTTTAATGATGAATACATTTTAATGACATCATTAGCTAAGTAAGGACTTAAATACTTTTTAGGAAGAAAAGTACGATCATTTTTTTAAAATGAACTTGGAGTGCAAAGTAATTTTGAGATGGTGTAAAAAGTTTGACACCCACTGCTGTCGAATCAACTGAAACGTGCAAACGAGAAAATGTATTCATGGAACGTGTCAAACTTGTAGAAAAAGTTGAATTGTTCAGAAATGGTGATCTTAACTTGGGTGAATTAGAATGGTTTAAAACTTCTTTACAAATGGTGAAGTATGAACTTCAATTATACTTTTTCTCCACTAATTTGAAAAGTATGGCGTGGTGTATGTGGAATCCTTCAAAATTGGGAATCTGGGGCATGAAGTCAGAATGACAACTTCATTTTACAAAAATGTGAATTTGTGCAATTTCTCGAAGATTTTGGGAACGTTATTCAGGAAAATGTCGATTAAAAAAAAGATCAGGGGAGATATAAAAATAAGTTTCAATGGTATGGTAATTGAGAAATTGTGAATTTGAGAATAATTTTTTTAAATTGTCTTAATTTGGGAATTTCCTCATGAAAAGTGTGGACTTTTTTTTTGAACACAGAGGTTGAATGGAGGCATCAGGCTTCCTCTTATTCGCTGGGTTGTGGGTTTTTTTTTCCTGTTTTTGTGACAATGTTTTTAAAAATGATGTGATTATGCTAATAGGCGATCGAATCAACTGAAACGTGCAAACGAGAAAATGTATTCATGGAACGTGTCAAACTTGTAGAAAAAGTTGAATTGTTCAGAAATGGTGATCTTAACTTGGGTGAATTAGAATGGTTTAAAACTTCTTTACAAATGGTGAAGTATGAACTTCAATTATACTTTTTCTCCACTAATTTGAAAAGTATGGCGTGGTGTATGTGGAATCCTTCAAAATTGGGAATCTGGGGCATGAAGTCAGAATGACAACTTCATTTTACAAAAATGTGAATTTGTGCAATTTCTCGAAGATTTTGGGAACGTTATTCAGGAAAATGTCGATTAAAAAAAAGATCAGGGGAGATATAAAAATAAGTTTCAATGGTATGGTAATTGAGAAATTGTGAATTTGAGAATAATTTTTTTAAATTGTCTTAATTTGGGAATTTCCTCATGAAAAGTGTGGACTTTTTTTTTGAACACAGAGGTTGAATGGAGGCATCAGGCTTCCTCTTATTCGCTGGGTTGTGGGTTTTTTTTTCCTGTTTTTGTGACAATGTTTTTAAAAATGATGTGATTATGCTAATAGGCGATCGTATTAGGAACACTTCTTGTTATGATGCAATGCCAACTAGAAGCACAATAAAAAGCACAGCGCACTCCCGCGGGCTCAATAGAAAGTGAGCATGATCAACTTTGTCGAGGCAGAATTCATTAAAAAGTCATTAGATGGAGCAGGTGTGCCTAATGATATGACTCGCAGACCTCGCCACCCGCAGCTCACATGCAGCCGGGCGGCGACCGCTCATCCGGCACTTCTCATTCAACCCAATGAATCCCTGAAGGTCCCGGTCTGCACTACAGCATCCTCATTAGAGCCCGTTCGCCTCTTGCCGAGCTCGGCAGCATCGCAGCTCATTGGGCCGGTAAAAGTCTCCAGGTTGTTTTTCGAACCTTACAGTTCTCGGCCTGCCTCTCCCGCATCATCCGTCTCGCCGCCGCTTCCATTTGCCTCTCAGAATATTCTCTCATCAACGGCGCTGCATTAAGGATTCTAAATCATCGGAGGCATGTGCCGCAGTTTAACACAAAGGAGACAGAATGCATGACAGGAGAAGAGCCCTGGCGAGGGGCAGCATCACAACACTTAGAAAAGCCTCCAAATTTTCTTTCTTTCTATTTTTATTTATTCATTTACCTAAGTCTTTTTTTTTTTGGGCTCCGTAGGCGCACGTAATATCAAAGGGCGCTCAGGCTTATGTCACCTACAATAAGCGCGTACAAAGCGGCTTTCAAAATGTCCAAATTGTTTTTCCGCATGAGATAACGAAAGCTACACCTGGCGTGCTCCAATTCCCACGTCGTCGGTTGTCAAAGATGAGCGGTAATGTTTTTGGATGGAAGGTAGCACAGTGGAGGAGTGGTTAGCACGTCTGACTCACAGTCGGGATGTCCAGAAATTGAGCTTGCATGTTGCATGTTTGTTTCAATAAGGACTCCAAAATGTAGGGCAAGACTGATATGGATTTCTTGAGGATAATATAGAATGCAACGTTTAGCAAAATAAAATTGTAAAAAAAACAATTAATTGGCCGATTAATAAAAGAATACGTATCATGAATAAATGAACTTTTTTATGGGTCTTTAACATTTAGAATAAAGATATGAATGACATGAAAAACATTTTACAATGCTTAGTCTTTAGTACTTGTTTTAAAAAAAATAATCATAACAATCAGTCGATATTTGCATAACGTCAACAGTCCATAGCTGTGAATTAGAGTGTGAATGATTGTTTGTCTCTGGCTATGTTCACCCTGCAGGCTCTAATGCTCAATTGGGATTTTTTTTTGCTATCTGACCATTTTACTGCATGTAGTCGTTCACATTATAAATAAATGTGAATGGAATGCATCCGTGAAGTGACACACATGAGCATAAATAGAAACATCATGTGGGGAAGAAAATATGGTCCCTTGTGTAGGTCTCAGTTCTGAAATATTTGTGACAATTTCAATGATCTGGTGCTTCAACTGACCGATCTAACATATTAACACATACAGTATACTTATACCTATAATGAGTTCTAAAGCACCTTCTTTTCACCACTGACTGTTTGCTTCTCCTCTCTATGAAAGTGCTCTGTGTGCCCGTCCATTTTATTGAACAAGTCTGTCGTTTTTCATTTTTGGGTTGAAAATCTGAATGATATTGCTCACAGTGGAAAAAAAATAAAAATAAAAAAATCAAGTACATGGCACATTGGACAAAAAAATGTCGGAACTGACCTGCAGTATTAACATTAGGGCTGTCACTATCGAATCATTTTAAAATTGAAAATCCGAACGACGAAAATTACTCTTCCATCAAATAATCAAGTATGAACGCAAACATCCCAATGGGTTGATAGACCACGGCCTGTGTCACCCGGTCCAAATCCGGACAAAAATGAGTGGGCTGCATTAGGAAGGGCATCGGATGCAAAAACTCAGCTAAACATAGAATCACCATGGCGACGCCTGACGAGATGTGCCCCTAAAATGGAAAATCTCGCAGACTGCTGAGTCATTTCCCACCAATAGAGGGCAGTGAATAGACTATGAGAAGGTCGTGAGTGGTTTAGTGTACAACTAAGAGTTAAGAGTTATGTGGCCTGCAAATGTCTGTGCGGTCGGTCGGCATACAATGATGACGTTTGAGGCGATGATGGACAGATTATTCCGTCTTCCCCTGCGAGCTCAGAAGACGCCGCCAAACAGGCATCAGCGGGACAGAACCAGTTGCATCTGCAGGTGCTTGCACACCTTTTCATTTATTCATAAAGTGTGCACAATGTGGGCTAATCCCTGACAGGGTACGTGTTAAAAGGTCAAAATGCGAGCTAATTAGGAGAAGATGCAAAGATTACGGAATAGGAATTAGGGCTCGACTGGAGCCACACATTGACTCGTGGGACCTTTAATTGAGTCCAGATGGAGCAGCCCGTGACTCGAGTCAGGAAAATGGAGCAGACGGAATGAATCGGAATGAACAGACGAAACTCTTACTTCGAGCCAATTAGGTGTAACGACATATGGATACTAGGTAACAGGCAGAAACTGCTTGGAAAAGGTCAGGCACTCTGTATTTAATACAGAGCAGTTGAATCCATCCATTTTCGATCGCATACGTCTTCATTAGGGTCGCAGGTGAATACCTGGTTTGTCATTTATACAGACCTGTGGGCGTGGCTCTTTTTTGATTGGCTGATGGGCTAACTGAGACGTATAAACTCTGTCTAGCACCAAAACAAACTTTCCCTTGAATATTTGTCTTATATGACATCACGGCTGCTAATAAAGCCAAAACACCGCCGAGTGTGCCACTAAGGACACCTTCATGAAATAATCTCAAGGCAGGAGCACGACAGAAGCGTACCGAGTTCTCTCGTATGTTCCAAAGGTACCTGCAAATGACTCCCACCTCCTCCTTCCTCGCGTTCTAATAACACCTTAATGATGCTACTGTTTGGACAGCACCGAGGCACCGTGCTTTATGGACTGACCTCAGAATCAATTCAGCAGCATGCCGAGTCTATTAATGGACATTCTCATCTTGGATCATAAGCCAAAGTGGCCACTGTAGCTCCTGTAGGACCTCGTAGTGGACGTGGTGCAGCTCTGCGGCACACACACACACACACACACACACACACACACACACACACACACACAGACACTCACACATACACGAACAAAGATAGAAGCACATAGGAGAAGATGCAAAGATTACGGAATAGGAATTAGGGCTCGACTGGAGCCACACATTGACTCGTGGGACCTTTAATTGAGTCCAGATGGAGCAGCCCGTGACTCGAGTCAGGAAAATGGAGCAGACGGAATGAATCGGAATGAACAGACGAAACTCTTACTTCGAGCCAATTAGGTGTAACGACATATGGATACTAGGTAACAGGCAGAAACTGCTTGGAAAAGGTCAGGCACTCTGTATTTAATACAGAGCAGTTGAATCCATCCATTTTCGATCGCATACGTCTTCATTAGGGTCGCAGGTGAATACCTGGTTTGTCATTTATACAGACCTGTGGGCGTGGCTCTTTTTTGATTGGCTGATGGGCTAACTGAGACGTATAAACTCTGTCTAGCACCAAAACAAACTTTCCCTTGAATATTTGTCTTATATGACATCACGGCTGCTAATAAAGCCAAAACACCGCCGAGTGTGCCACTAAGGACACCTTCATGAAATAATCTCAAGGCAGGAGCACGACAGAAGCGTACCGAGTTCTCTCGTATGTTCCAAAGGTACCTGCAAATGACTCCCACCTCCTCCTTCCTCGCGTTCTAATAACACCTTAATGATGCTACTGTTTGGACAGCACCGAGGCACCGTGCTTTATGGACTGACCTCAGAATCAATTCAGCAGCATGCCGAGTCTATTAATGGACATTCTCATCTTGGATCATAAGCCAAAGTGGCCACTGTAGCTCCTGTAGGACCTCGTAGTGGACGTGGTGCAGCTCTGCGGCACACACACACACACACACACACACACACACACACCATAACGGCAAGGTAATAGAGTTGTCGTAAGCTGCTGACGCACAGCGGCCATAAAAAAAAAAAAAAAAAGAATAAGAAAAAAGAAAAGAAAAAGGTATCATCACAATCTCTACAACCAGCAGGCTGCTGCAGCACAAAAGGCATAGACTGTCATCGGCCGAAAGAGAGCATGACGGTGGGATGGCTCGCAGGATTCATTAGTGGTTTGGAAGCACATTACCCAACAGAAAGTAGCGAGTCGACCGTCTCGCAGGCGGTTACTTGGGAGAAGTGGTGGGGGAAGCCCCCCGAATGTGAAACCTTTGGAGGGGGAAAAAAAAAAGGCTACACTTCAACTTGGAAGATTTTGGTGGCCATGTTTGAATGGAAGTCATTGTTCAGTGGCCAGGATGGAAGATTCCATCGCTAATGTAGAGAAGCTTTTGTGAGACGATAAAAGCAGGACCCAGAAACAGCGTCTATGGAATTTAAATACTGTATGTACAAAAATATAATCTGAAATAAAATGAAAACCTCGAGGAGGAGCATCAAGAGCATAAAAGGGGAAAAAAGGGAAAATCCCCTTTTCATGAAGGAAAAAAATGGTGTCAGAAGAATAGTTGCAATATTCGAAATGGAGTCTTGGAAAAACTCACGACAATTTATTATCATATATATATATATATATATATATATATATATATATAGAGAGAGAGAGAGAGAGAGAGAGAGAGAGAGAGAGAGAGAGAGAGAGAGAGAGAGAGAGAGAGAGAGAGAGAGAGAGAGAGAGAGAGACAGAGAAAGAGAACTCGCACTATTACAAGAATAAAGTGTTCAAATTCTGGGAAGGAAAAAAAAAGACTTTTTTTTCAAGGGGACTTATCACAATAAAGTCGAAATAGTACACAAAAACCCCCAATGTGATCTTAAAATGAAAAATGTGTTGCTAAAAAAGTTTCTGAGAATGAATAAATAAAAAAATATTCTGAAACAGAAGTTGTACTCTGACATAGGTTTGCAGAAATTGGAACATTTACTCATTCAAAATACAATTTTCTTCTCACAACACTGGGATCGTTTTTCTTTGAGCAAAATTCTTGACTTAAAGGCTGTAACATTAGCGGTGGATTTGCGAAGACATTGACTACTTCCTTTCTGACCTACTTTTACCCACCAAAAATAGCAGAAAAGAAGTAAAGAGTCTGATAACTACAAAGTAGAATCAACTTGAAATACATTTATAAAACCAAATGTTTTGATATGCGTTGCCGTGTTGGGTGCTCATTATAGAACGAAAACAAGCCTTCCACTCTTAAATGTTTCATTTCTTCAATTCTTTAGCGTGAAATTGGGACCCAAATTCAACATCACAATTGCGCTGAGTTGCATTAAAATTCAATTTGGGATTAGCCTTGTTGAAATGGCTTCAAATGTTTATTTCTATTTAACCAAGGGTGCAGATTGAGCCTGCCATGAAAAGCAGACGTTAATGAATTTGTTTTGCTTAATAGACAAGTTAAATGGCAACATCCCCTTCAAATAGAAACCTCCATTCATCCAACAGGCTGTGATTGGGAGCCTTTTGTACAGCTATTATTTTTAAACGTAAGACAGCGGTGTTTGACATAAGAGTGAGCCGAGATACGGGCCATCATTTTGCTCGGCTAAATTTACTTCACAACGAGCAGTCCCATCTTCAAGGTTGCCAAAGGTTGCAGAGATGCTTGCCAGACGTTCTCAAAAACAGTTTTAATGACCACAAACACTTTTTCTCACCGCCATCAAATTTTGAACATGATCACAATATCTTTTGTGACAAGAAAAACTGATCGCTAATACTGTTTGTGAAAGTCTGGCGAACGTCTTTGCAACCTTGAACGAACCCTGATGAGAAAAAAAAATAATAAATCAAAATTCGGGCCGTGCACAAACACTCGCAAGCCTTTGTTGCTCGTTGTGATACGACATTTAATGTGTCTTGGCAAACTAAAGATCAAGCTATGAGAGGTACATGTTCGATGCAAAACAAACACACAGCTTGTAGTCCACTAGCTTAATGCTAATGCTAACAGCCTAACATCTAACATCCATGCATCCATCCATTTTCCGACCCGCTTTATCCTCACAAGGCTCGCGGGGGGTGCTGAAGCCTATCCCAGCCATCCTTAGGCAGTAGGTGGGGGACACCCTGAACCGGTTGCCAGCCAATCGCAGGGCACACACAGACGAACAACCATACGTGCTCACACACACTCCAAGGGACAATTTAAAGTGTTCAATCAGCCTGCCATGCATGTTTTTGGAATGTGGGAGGAAACTAGAGTACCCGGAGAAAACCCACAACATTTAATGAAAGGCATATATAACCCTTGAAGCAACACAAATGGTGCAGTAACACATCTAGAAATTCAATGCCCATTCAACTCATAAGTGTAACATGATGCTAATATTTTTTTTTTGTCTGTTCAGCAATGCCATCATTGCATGTTTCATCAGGTACATTTTTACAGTTATTTTTCTCATTAAAAAAAAAAAAAATGGGGGTGGTTATTTTTGGTAATGCTGAAACCGATTGATGACATTTCCATTCATTCAATGCGGAAAAGATCAGAAATATGAGTGATTTGAGTGACAAGCATGGCCACATAAAGTTAACTCGTATCTCAAGGCACTGCTGTCGCTTGAAATGTAGCATGAAGCAACACGTGCCCGCAACTCGTGCCGAACATCTGCTTCGAGGGCAAATGTAACACAAATGTGACATAAGTCTCCAGGAATTCAATACACACAAGCGCCACTCTGTGTGTGTGTGTGTGTGTGTGTGTGTGTGTGTGTGTGTGTGTGTGTGTGTGTGTGTGTGTGTGTGTGTGTGTGTGTGTGTGTTGTCCAAGCACAGCACGGCCACTCTAATTGGCGACCTGATAAATATTTGTGTAAAAACCTCTCCGGTGGAGGTGAAAAGCGGTAGGCAGGCTTTTAGCGCTAATGCCGACAGGCTGCACGGCAAATACAATCCTTCCAAATGTCAACATTTCATGCATGGGGAACATGAGGATGCACAAGCACAAACATTAGCGGTGCAAATGAAGGCAAGCATGTAACCGCCTGCTACAAATAAGGCCGAAAAAAAAATGGAAATGCTCTCATGTACATGTGAAGAAGGGACTCCTGAGTGGTATAGCTCGAACCATAAACATGGACGCCACACGTGCAGCGCAATCAAAAAGTGTACTGAAGTTACTGAAGAACAATGTGACTCAAGTAAAACTAAAAAGTAGTCCTTCAAATACTTCTTTGATTGGAAGTGTTTAGTGAAACCGCATGTGCTGAGTAACCGCTGAGTAACTTCTGATTTATTAATTTTTGAAACAGCAGCTGAATGACAGACAACAATATAAAATTTCTAATAATTCGCTAGAAAATTGTATTTTTAAACAATATTTAGTTTATCCATTCTATGAACTCTCCCTTGTCCCGACATGTGAATCATTGTTCATTTACATATGTGCCCTGCGATTGGCTGGCAACAAGTTCAGGGTGTCCCCCGCCCACTGCCCGGAGACGGCTGGGTTAGGGAACAATGGTTTGGCCTGGTTCCGTTCAGGGTGGCGATTATTAGGCTGAAGAATTTTGCATTTCCGATTCCATTACGATGCTGCTTGTCAATTTGATTCCTTATCATTATTAGAAGTTGGAAAAGTTTGTGTGCGACGTCATTGATGATTGGCGATAAAAGAGTACTGATGAACAGAATCGTGAGGCAATTCCTTGGAATCGAATAACTGAGAACCAATAAATAATTTCCACCTGCAGTAGGAAGTACTTCTCAACATGCTAGATGAAGGGAAACAGAATAATTTGTCATAGATTTAAAAGTGTAAATAAAATGGACTAAATAAAGTGTTTATAATTTCTTTGGCCTGACTACGCCGAACGATATTGAGAAGCATTTTTTACGCCATGGAAAACATGCATTTATGCATTCCGTTTAAAAGCGCAAACACTGAACGTGACATTCATCGTGGCAGCGTCAAAAGTGTTCTGCTTCTTCTCGGCTGTGCAAGAATGTCATGCTTTGGCGGACCGACTGCCAGAGCCCTGCGCTTCCTCAAAAGTCATTTCCCTCCACGCCGACTCCATTTTGCGCTCGGGGGAGGATTTAAACGAGCGGCCCGGGCAACAACAATACCTACTGCAGCGGTGGCGGCGGCGGCTCCTCTCATCACTGTTAAAGCAATGAGGCGTTTGAAATGGATGTTGGCTGGCTGGCTGGCTGGTTGCCTTGAGCTCCATTTCAAGTTTGGACTCAAAAGGGATTTGGATGATTCCTGGTGAAAATGTGCAAAGGGGCTACCAAAACTGCCACACGTGAGGGAGTCGAGAACCAGATCAAGCTGCGGTGTGGGTTTGAAGCCTGGGTTAGGGTTTCAAATGATTGTTCGGAGGAGAGGATAGGATAACGTTTCAAATCGGGATTTGTAGAGTTTGGAGCTAAATTTAACCTTTCAAATTCAGGTTTCAAGATCATTTTAGAGCTTGGGCTTTTTCAGGCCTGTGGTAGGGTTTCAAGTTAGGGTTTAAAGGCAAGCTTCGGGTTTCAAATTATGATTTCAAGCAAAGGTTAGGGACCTTAAAGAAGGATTTCAAATCAAGGTTGTGGTTTCAAATTAGGGGTTGAAGCAAAAGTTGGGGACTGAAATTCAGATTTTAAGACTGGGTTGTTGTTTGTCGATAAAGTTCTGCAAGCTGGTAAACAACAAGGATAGGAAGGCCCCTATGCCTGCCTATCTACTTATCTACCGATTTGCGTACTTACCAACCTACCTATCTACCCAGTTATCGACCTACATACATACATATCTACCTAAGATACTCACGTACCTTTGCTAGCTCGCTAGCTCGCTATCAAAATACCTATCTTTTTCCTTACCGACCCATCTACCTACCTCGTTACCTACCTGCCTGCTTATCTACTTACCTACCTACATATCTACCTTCTGAGAAATGTCAGACGTGCCTTACTTTATTGCATTTCTTCACCTCTGCCTTCTCAGCTAACAGTCCACAGACAAGACACGCTGGGGTTAGCACCCAATGACCAGTCCAGTCCCCAAGAGTAGCCACAAACAGACACATAACCTATACTGAAAATCAAAAGTCACTTCTGCACTGCAAACTTGCCACCCATTCAAGCCATGCAAACATTAGCCAAACGATTCCCATGTTGAGCACAAGAAATCATCATCCCTCACAGTCGGTCGGCCAACGGGCGCTGATGCGGGACAAAGCCCATATGTGCGCACACGCAGACAGTCTGCAGTGCTCTGTCAGGTGAGCACAGGCCTTGTGTTCCATTACAGCAACAACAAATAGACACTCATCAATTATTCATTAGCCACTAATCAGGAGTGAAATGACCGGCATTCCCGTAAGTGCTTTGGAAGACGTTTTACAGGTGCATGAAAACTGAAGACTAATAATAAAAGAAAAAAATAAAAGATGAAAAATATTAGTGCATATATATGTATATATTTATACACACACACACACACACACACACACACACACACACACACACACACACACACACACACACACACACACACTGTGGTACCTCTACTTACGGTGGTCTCTTCAAATGAAATATTCAAGTTACGAAATGTCTCAACAAGAAAATATTGCCTCTTGTTATGAAAGAAATTTCAGGATAAGAAAGGTAAAAATACAGGATGGGCTGTTACTCGCACATCCGAGTTTCCTGAACGCAACATAGCTGCTCTGCCATTGGCTATTACCGAGCAAAATCCTGGCATCCCATTGGCTAAGAGGGACTTCTATTATATGTGTCTATGTGTGTAGCTAGATCGATATGTGTCAAGGCAGCGTCCTCGTCTTTTGCCCCTCGCGCCAAGAGGTGTTATGATAGTTTTACGTAAATGTGAATCACCCAGAAAAAGGGTTCGTTCACCAGTCGGGCGATCACTCACTATGCTAATGTTTGCCTTGGACATTTTCGAAGGATTATTAAAAGCCGACAAAAGCAAACGTCCTCGGATCAGTTCTTTACAAAACGCCAGGCAAAAACCACTTCTGAGAGAGAACATGAACTCAAGTGAGCAAAAAAAAACGATTAGGACGCAGTTAAAAACTAAATAACCATCATTTTTATTTATTCTTTGTTTTTTACATTATGCACAACTCTCATTTATTGTGCGATAATCTCATTGTAACTTGTATTTGTTACATATTTTGATGCATTTTTATGCTTAGGAAACATGTCTGAATTTGGGGGCGCGGGGGGGGGGGGGCTAAGAACGAATTAGCGCATTTACATGGAAAACGCGTCTCTACTTACAAAATGTAGTTCAGAAATTTCTTCCAGAACCAATTAATAGGTGTTTGTGTGGAGGAAGTGCGGCAAGGAAGAGGAGGAAGAGTGAGGGAGAAGAGTTGGGGGGAAAGCGAGGGGCCGCCTCTCTCCAGGCTATTGTTTGGACACAGTTACTCTCACGCTGCGTTGACCACAGACGGGGCGTGGCTAGCAGAGGCCACGGAGGGAACACGACAGCGGAGGGGATGTGTGGTAAATTATCAGAAGGCGGTGGACCCGTTTGGGGAGCTCCAAGTGCATTGCATGCCTTTGCATGTGAGCGGGTGCTCCCTGGAGAGCGTCAGAAAAACAGAAAGAGTGACAATGGAGTTGGGGGGCCGGCAGTGGGG
>NW_017806002.1:508880-551450 GCF_001891065.2 Hippocampus comes
TCCGGCCTGTGTACATGGCGAAGTAACAAGAGACGCTGAGGCTCCTGAAAACCTCCGCCCAGATGGGGGAGAAAGGAGAAGATTGGTCACCGCAATGACTCTGCAGCAAAGCGCATTAGAGGCACTTTGGCGTCTCTGCTGCAGAGATGATCACAGTGGCTCGAGGAGGACACTTCATCAACACTCTTTTACTGCATCGGGTTTTAAACGCTCACGCTTCATCATCCGCTTATGTCCCTCAGTAGCATGAGAAACACAGCTGCTGTAAAGTTGGCGCTGCAAACTAGTAATGGACTAAACAACTCTCATGTGTGTAACTTCTAAAAAAGAACTTTACGAGCAATGCTCAGTTCATCGATCTAGCAGTAACTTAAGTCATCACAATGGCTTGAAAGTTTTCAATCCCGCTCGCTCGTTGCTCGGCAGATTTCACGGGGCTTCGGCATAACTAGCCAGGGGATAATGACAGAAAAAGAAGAAAAAAAAACAGCCATATGCCAGTCACACTCACTCGTTTGTGTAAAAAAAAAAAAAGTTCGTACCGCACATTTATTTCCCAATCACTGATTTTGAGTAACTGTAACAGAGTTTGGAAAATAAACATTTAACTGCTGAATAAAGTGGTAGGGTGACTTTATATACCACCGTCATGAATCTGTTATGAATAAAAGACTTTTTATTCATTTATTTAATTGTATTTAAAGCTTGAAAGTTGTTTTATTGGTACATTATTCGTCATGGGAATATCTTCATTGATTTGATTTTATTGAATGTGTTTTAAATTTGGGAATTAATAATAATATGCAAGGGGCCCAATTTGTAAAAAGTAACTGACTGATTTTTAAAATGTTAATTAATATGAATAATTATTATCGAATTAAGCATAATTCTTATGACAGAATATTTAAATTTAGTATTGAAATATTATTACAGTGGACTCCCACTATTTGCGGAGGGTTCGGGACCGAACCCAACTGTCAACAGGGAAAATAGTTGACGGTCATTCTAATTTTATCTTATCTAAAACTGTGGAAGTGCATTTTCAAATTTTTAATGAAAAATGTGCTGAAAAAAAAATCAATCAAGCGTGAGCCTTCTTCCTTGTGAACTCAGGTCTCATGCAAAGTCCCCCTGATGTCCTTCCTTGCCCTACGGTGGCCTGGAGAGGACAACCCAAACACATTTTGACCTAAAATGGCATCTTACATCACTTAGCAGTCAAGTGTTGGTCTGGATTGGTCAGGTAAAAGCATCCCTGGGTAATCTCTCGTCCACAAGCGCGACATCATTCACAAACACATCAATCACTGCAATGACTCCGATGAGTCACTGTCTCAACATCCAAACAGCACGCCACTTATCTGGCAGCGGTCGACACATGGTCATATCCCAATGGGTTACCTCACATGCTTTCACACACACACGCACACACACCTCAGATACTCATTAGGTATGGCAGCTATGCAGCACCTCTTGCCGCTGAAGCATCTGAGTCATTTAGGAATATTAAACAAGGCCTTGACATCCCTATGATGGATTCACAGTGAGGAGCCGAAAGAGAGGATGAGAGGTGAATTCATTACTGACTACGCTCGCCTATAAAATGCACCTTTATAAATTAGCTTGTCACTGAGGTGGTACCCTCAAAAGTTCTGCTTTTATACCCTTGACATTTCACTTATTACATCTGGGGAAACATACCTGCACTTTTTCCAGCCCAGGGAAAAGTTAGAAGCAGTTACAAGGGAGTTGAAGAATTAGTCCTATGAGCTCCGTTAGTGTGCGTTTGTGTGTCGAAGTTTTCCTCTTAAAAAAAATCATGGAAATGTCACAATTCATAGCTGTCGTGCTAATGTAATCTTTTTTTTGTGGCGAGGGGTTGAAGGGGGGGTCCTCAGCCACGAACTGCACTTTCACCTCAAAACCAGGCCTTTTGATATCTGTTACAATTATCAGACACCTTGCCTTACTCGTTATATTACTGTTTTTATGTTCCCCTTCACCCCGTCCGATGAATAATATCTGTCGGCAAAGACGTGGAATTGGACATTTATCAACTAAAAAAGTGTGAATTTGAGAAAATTCTACCATTTCCAAAGTTCCGATAAAGTTCTTCTTGGGGATTATTATCTAACAATTGAATGATTGCAATACTTTTAAGTAACTGAAATCAAGTTATCAACAATTAATATGGTTTCGACCGCTTCATTACTCATGTCTTCGTGATGAAATGCTCTCCCAAATGCATATTCCTTGGCTGACACTGACATCGCCGCTATAAACGCGGATGAATATAAACATTTTGGTGTGCTTCTCAAAAAATGAGCACCAGAGCTTGTTTTTTTGGTGCTCTTTTTTTTCCCCGCCCACAACCCACCGACCTCATGAATGAACATAAAGATTTACAACACATCTGGGCAAAGTAGGGCCCATGGGACACAACCAGCCCGTCTAAAGTCTCTGCAGCCTTCAGGAAGTGCAACTAAAATGTCAAATATGCGCTGCTTTTATGTTGATGTACATATGTGTCAGCAGTAAAAACGAACACGAGCAAAGTCTTAGATGCAGTGCAGCCCGCTTAAATACTGTCTATTGCTGCTCTGTTCTGTGACTTCTCCGACCAATCGAGAAACTATAAATTATTATTTTTTTAAAAGCTCTTTTATATTTGGAACAATTACATGAGCAAGTTGATGCGGCCTTTCGCAAACATTTTGAGTTCTTTCACAAGGCAGCTTTAAAAAATTAATTGCCCACCTTTGAGACCGCTAGCTGATTTAGCACAGTTCTCTTGGACAGCGGTCCGGTGGCCAATCTTTTTTTTTTTTTTTGCCCCACAGACCACTTTCAAGTGTACAACCATCCCATCTGTGGTGTCACCGCGTTCGACCACCGCTGCAGCCCCTGGAGTCTAGCAGCCGTTTCCGTGACATCCAAGTCTAGACGGCCACAATAACGGTTGTTCACACTAGTCAACACGCCGCGACACCAACTTCCAACTAAAAGCCTCACAAGCACTACTGTACATGGACATCAATGCATTAGTAACCTATTGTTCTGAAGTGAACCCGAAGAAGCAATTGTGGCTGCTAGCTTGACTTTAACAAACCCACTGCGGACTGCCCTGCCAACAGTAACTGAGCTGCAATCGCAGACGTCTGTGGCTGCAATATTCTTGGAACGCAAAAGCACACCGAGGCAATCGAAATATAGAGTGCACATAACTATTCACAGTACGCATGCGCACCAGCGCACCGCTTACGTGCACCCCTCCCTATAAATTATCATATAGCGTCTGGCTCCTGATAACATCAACTCGCTGAGATGAAGTCTCACAATATAGTGTAGCTGCTGCTTATCCTAGAAGAGGCAGTTGGAAAGGGGGGGGTGGAAGTGTGTAAAAAGTGGTGCTGTACTTAATCCAGATGAAGGGCGAAATTTTGGGGAAGCGAATTAATCCGCCATCCCTTGTGATGAGTTCAGTGAGGAGGCAGAAGGCAAACGGGGCCAGAGACTCTTCTGGGCATCGGTGGGGAATGTGAAGGGGAATTGAAATGCAGCACAAAATCTGGACAATTTGGCAAAGGTGTTCAGAATACAATTGCAGTAAGTCAGGTCACGCATATTAAATAGGCTGATAACAATCGGACAAACAAATGCGCCCGGGTTCACGAAGGCACGCATGATCTTCCTGAGATCTGATCCATACACCACGCCTCCATACATCTTTTCAGAAAGCTGTTGTGTGTTCATTTTTCAAAATGACGACAAAATATAAATAATATGTAATTGCTTCTTTGACTAATTTCAGTGCATTTAATAAACTTGAAGTGAAAGTGCACGCTTTGTAAGTGGCTCTCAAATGAAAAAGTTGGTCTTAGCTGATGTGCCAGCTAAACCTTGAGAAACCTCAGTTTTCACTTTAAAGCCTGATGTAAATTAAACAAGAACCCCTTTCTGAGGAAAAAGAGGAACATCACTTTTTTCATAATTGCATTGCAATTTAAAAGGGACATACAGTCATATGGAAAATTCATACATGGCAATTTTCCGCGGATCCGCGGAAAATTGCCATGTATGAAAATTGACTTTATACCTGTAAATGTCATTTATACAAATAGGTTTCTGGAGTGCTTACTCATCAAATATGAAACTGAACAGCCAGGTGAATTATGTACATCAGGGGTCCCCAACCGCCGGTCCGCGGACCGGTACCGGTCCGCAGGGCATTTGGTACCAGGCCGCACAGAAAGAACTTGCCTTAATTCCGTTTTATTTATTTCGGAATACGAAAGACGTTTTATTTTGAAAAAATACCGGATTCTCCGTTACATCCGTCTGTGTCACGCTTGACACACGTCAAGCCGCGCTTCTCCGTCACGTGACCGATTACGCTAAAAACAAAACGCCAGAGCTCGCAAAATGAGTAATAAAACTGCTGGAGAGCGCAAATGACGGCGGCCTTAAAAGTACGTTCGAGACAACTGGATTAAAGTTATGGCTGAATATTCTGAGATCGCCACAGTAGCACTGTTGCTATTTCCGACATGCTACCTGTGTGAGGAGGGGGTTTTCTGCAGCAACCGCGACTAAAACAAAATTACGAAGTAGACTGGACATAAAACACACACTTGAGGTGTCATTTTCTCCAATTACCCCGAGATGGGACCGTCTGGTTGCAGAAAATCAAGCTCGGGGCTGTGTGTGGTGAGTCGTCATTTTCATGCACTTTGAATTTGCGTTGTAGCGTATTTTGAAGGCATTTACCATAGCGATCAGAGAGAGTGTTGCGGCCAGATTAGACGCTCCTTGTGTTTATTATTATATTTCGAAAACACCACAGTTTCCATGCAGCTCATACCATATTATTTTGTTGTATTATTTCCGCCACACCTTCAATGCCGGTCCCTGAAAATATTGTCTGACATAAACCGGTCCGTGGGGCAAAAAAGGTTGGGGACCCCTGATGTACATGACCGAGTTTCTCCTCCCATGAAATGAACTGCTGTGTGTGTGTGTGTGTGTGAGAGAGAGAGAGAGAGAGAGAGAGAGAGAGAGAGAGAGAGAGAGAGAGAGAGATAGTGTGTATGAAGTGCTGTTTCAGTGAATGAAAATGCTTACTTTTATTCCTCTGTTCCCTGCCTGTTCAATCAGTAGATGGATGAATGAATAACATTTAATTATTTTGTAGTTCTCCAAAAAGGTTTAGTGGATTATGATCAAACTAGAATTTAAAATGTTTTTTTTAAATTGTAATTAGTTAAATTATTGTATTCATGACCCCATTGTGGAAAAAAGTGAACAGCGTTGCTCGTCCATATGTAATAAAATCCTAAATTTATTATTATTATTATTATTTTTTTTTAAAAACAATGCATACGGGTTTCTAAAGTGTCTAGCCAACTAAGCCCTGTGTCACTGTGATCATCAGAGGAGAACAACTGGATTTGTTTGGCTCTAATCACCTGACCGCTTGGCCCTCCCGTCTGGGAACAGGAAGTGTGACATCATCGCCCTGACATTCAGGAATGTGGGAATGTCAGGCTCTCACAACAGCGAGCAAACGGAGGAACGCCAACAGCGCAACAGAGGCTCATCTCGTTCAAACACGGACGGGGAGTGACTTGCATCTGTTTTTTTTTTTTTTTTTTGGTATTTTAATGCAATGGCCTTTGTGACTGTTACGACCAACAGAGGTGCGTTTACCTGCGCAAATAAAGGCACAGTTCATCCATATAACCGGCGATGAACTCAAAGGCAAACGCTTGAGAACACGACAAGATGAGTCAGCTTGACGAGCCTCTTTTGTCGGCTCACATGACACGCACAATCCTCAACGGGACTTTTACACGGATGGCAACAAGCAAACAAGACCTCCGAGACTTGCTTATCAAACTGGGTACATTATGTCTTGACAGAGCGTGGAATCAACACAGAAATAATCATCAGGATACAATGGCAGACCAGTCCAGGGTGTCCAATTCCCACGTGCTGTCCTCACTGCAAAATGACGAATACAAATATGCTTGACCGAGTATCGCTTTTTACCACAAGAAGTGTCCGAACTTAACAAAAAGAAATAAATAAAGGTAAGATGTGGAAACTGCAACTATGAAATCAGCATGCCGAGTTCAGTTTAAAGCAGGGGTGTCAAACATACGGCCCGCGGGCCGGATCCGGCCCGCGAGATGATTATGTAAAGCATCAGTGTCAAACATACGGCCCGCGGGCCGGAACCGGCCCGCAAGTAGGTTCAATCAGGCCCGCAGGATAATGTAAAAGTGAAAAAAATGCATTAAAGACACAGAATTAATATTTTTAATCAGGTGCAATTCATTGAGTATCCGCAAGGGGACACTGTTTTGATCAGAGAAGAAGACAACAGCAGCCTCAGTCTGTCACTGAGACAGACCCATGACAGCAGACGCTATCAATAGCACTCTCAAATTTACACATTTAATAGCACTCTCCTTAGTTTGTAAGGTGTAGGCAGGGATTACATTTAGATTTTATATGCACGTGTAAATGCTTTAAAACTTGCTTTCTTTATGAATCTTGTTTAATCTTAAAGTGCATTACTATATTTTTCAATACCAATTACTTGTTAAAGTTTGTACAATCAGTGGGATCAGTTGCAATGCATATATGTGAATGATAAAAGTAAATTGCACATTTGTCGAAGGAAATGTAAGGTGCTTCATGAAATGTTTTGTAAAAGATATGTTCATTAAATTTCAACATTTTCCTAATGTTCTTGTGCTTCTTTATACCAAAACAAAGGAAAGACATATTGTTTTGGTTATTTATAGCAAAGTATTGTATCATTTTAATGGTCCGGCCCACCTGACATCTACCGAGGCCGTATGTGGCCCACCATGTGAAATGAGTTTGACACCCCTGGTTTAAAGAGAGGCTGAAATCTGAGGCGTTGGACAATTTCAAGTCAAACAATGGCTCAAAAGTTCAAATAGCCGATTAATTTCAGAATGGATTGCTTGTTGATTCATCGATTTCATTCTGACACCTCTAATTTTAAAAATGTCACGGTGATACACAATGAGTTATGTAAACCACTGCTGGTCACTCCCGCAGATTCATCATCGCCTCAACGCCAAATACTCCACAGTCGGCACTTTGCTGCAGCAGCCCTCAGTCTCGGTTGTTTGCATGTAACCTGAGCGATAGATTGACTGCGCTGTGCTTTTGATAGTTTTGGTGCCGGTTTGAAGTGCATCCAACCAGAGACGAGTCGAAAAGCAGCATTACTGCCCCTTTGGCACAGCACGGTCTACCCACTTTTGGCGCGTTTGGATCGGCAAAAGCAGCAAGCAGGTATGTTGAGCAAGGGAGCCGCCGCTTTTAATCCGCTGCTGCTCACTCAGTGGTCATGCAGATTTGAAATCACCTGAATACAATATTGTCCTCTCCGTTTTGCTGCAGCAGCCCGTGACCTCTTGGCCTTGGATGAAACGTGTCTCGCTATCATAAAAAGCCAATAGAGAGCCTTGAAGTGTGTCACGATGGCACTTTGTGAGCGTGTCTCGTTTTGGCATTATTTTGAAGTGCTTCCAAAGGAGAATGAATGGCTGTCTGTTTGACAAAAACAGGAGGTATAGATAGAAGATGCCAAAACTAGTCCATCGACAAAAGCTGGACAACTTTGTCTCAACTTCCCAAAGCTGTTTGAGATTCCAAAGGGATGCAAGCCCAGCAATGGCCTGGAAAAGCCGAACCCCGTAAACCGGCTCCGGTCCAACTGATCCCCTCTCAATAAAATGCGCTTGCTTCCCTTTGCCCTGCCATGCAGTGGAATGACACCAGCAGCATTCCCCAAATGTTTCCCACATCTCTCCAAAGACAAACGCATGTTCTCACTGTGACACAAGCTGGAGGACGGACCAGAGCCGAGCTCACACTCACCCCGGTAGCGGAGGCCGTCGGCGTGGTGCTTGTGCTGCCGGTGGTGGTGGTTCTCCAAGGGGGCCGTGCCGCCGGCTCCAAGGCCGGCCAGCCTGCAGTTGGTGGCCGTCAGCTCCGAACGCAGGTTGCTGACTTCCTGGCCGGCCGAGCGGATGGCCCCGTCGATGTGGCGGGCCAGCTGCTTGTTGTCCTCCATCATTTTGAGGACTTTCCCCTGAGGAGCGGATCCACACAGAGGAGCGGCATGTTGTTAAAGTTGACAAGAGGATACCAGTGGCAACTCCTCCACCTGTGCCTCCGCCTCTCTGCCGGTAACTTCAAAGAAAGAGAAACCGCCGTCCGCCAGGGGGATGACGTCTACGCGCTACTGCATCATCGGCACGTGAGGGCAAAGAAAAAACTCGGGAGACGGAGAGACGGAGGAGAACGTGCGGTGAGCAGCTGCTCTCAGAGAAGGAGGGAGTGAGATGACATGCAGCCTTTGAGCGGACTGTACCATGTGCTGCAGGACCAGGGGGAGTGAGAGTGAGCGGGAGACAGCGAGAGAGAGAGAGAGAGAGAGAGAGAGAGAGAGAGAGAGAGAGAGAGTGGTGGGATGCACTACAAAAACTAAAATTGAATCAAGATTATCTCAAATCAAGGCAAAAAAAAAAAAATGCTTGTTATTTGCCAAGGTATTACTTTTCATCCGGCGGATTTTCACTCACTCCAAGCATATCTTAATCACCGTATTCTAACAAAGTGAGATTTTATTTCTGTAAATGAGTTTGTTTCGTTTCAAATAACACATACCCGCAATTCTATCAGTGCAGTTTGAATAGACGAGTGGTCGTGTAGGAGGCTAGCGAGGTTCATTTGTTTTAAGAAAGCTCGCCAAGTCAACTTCTCCCATTTTATTGGCAGCTTTTTTTTTTTTTTTTTAATATATTCCTCATGTCATTATTTTAAGAAGCCCATTTTTTCAGTGGGTTATGATGCATTCAGTGTGTTGCGTCTCCCACACCCTTGTGGCGTCTGTTACCAGTTAGTGAGTGAGCGCTGCGGTTTCTTCTCACCCACTCTCAGTCCCACTCTCTACGAGCCCCCTTTGACGAGCACTCCACCACCCCGCTGTCTTTCGGTCTCTCACGCCCCCCCACCCGCTCGTGCCACCCCCTCACCCACCTCCAGTTCATACCATTATATATTCATCTCTTTTGTCCTGGGAAAAAGCGCACCCCCCCACCCCCATGTTGGTGGGAGAGGAAAAGGAGGGGAAGGGAGGGGGCTGAAGGCGCCCAAGGGGGAAACTTTTCAACTGTGAGTGTAAAGACAGAGAGAAAGAGTGAATGAGGCCCATTGAAGCGCAATGGAGAACAGTCAGACGGATTCCATGAAGGCGAGCGAACAGAAAGTGTCACCATCACTTTTGTGCGTGCGCGTAAACGTTCCATCAAACAAGCAAACAAACAGACTGATGGATGGAAAAAAAGTTTTGCTGAGATGTGTTAAGTTGACACGTCATTTGCAATGTATGACAACGTGCAGGCCGCGATGCATCGCTCAGGCGGGGTAAACACAATGATAAATGCGTCTATTTTGGGCCTTTTCTCTGCCTAATAGAAGAGTTGGAATTCTAAAAGGTTATCCTGGGCCATTATCCTGTGGTGTGGGGTGGGAAAATGCTGAAGGCCGGGAACGCACATATCAAAAATTGGGCTGAGTTTGAACATCCCCCTCCCCCTTCCTATCAGCAAAAGACAAACTATTGATGTCTCTAAAGGAACACTGTGGTGTGAGGAGTGATTGGAATGATTTTTCCTTCTTGATCGGATAGCAAAAACAGTAGTGGCAGAAAATGATATGTGTTTAAAGTGAGGTACACATAAGTCAAATTCCTAAATTGAGCATTTTGCCTTTCCGACCAAACAGCAAAAAACTGCTAATCAGATGTCGTTAAAAGATTATCCTGCAAGATTATTTTGTGACGTGGGTGTGTCCAGAGGGATCATTTCTCTCAGGTGGGCCCTCAAAATGGTCACGGCAGAAAATTGTGAATGTTTGAAGCAAGGCAGACTCATACTGACAACTGGGCCCAATTTCAGCATTTCTTTCTGATCAACGTCAGCAAAGGTTCAATTATCAGAGGTTGTTGAAAGAGTAACCAAACGTAATCTGAAAAATGACATCAAAGCTGAGCTGTGACGTGTCGTTACCTGAGCCCTGAGCAACTGTGATGTCATATTCAGTCGACAGCAAGGGGCATAATGGCCGCCCGATGAAATGGCTTGTGGGTCTTAATATTCCATAAATGCGATACTAATCCGAATATCGTTTTCAGACTTGTGGGCCCACATAGAACATTAATATCAAGACCATTTTTGACTTGACTTCCCCTTCAGGATGGTGCGTACCCTGTCGTAATCCAAGGCGAGCCTTCATCGTACTCAAGAGTGCGGCAGCGACAAGCAACAAACAAGGGCGGAGGTGGCGAGCGTGTGAACGCACCGCTCTGTTTATTCGCTGGGATGGAGCATCAAGGCCTCACTCTGTTCGATGAAGACACCAGAGGGCCCCCCCCCCCCGCACCCCCAAGGCTTCATCACCTGTGGCATGTGTCAACACTCATCAAGGATGTCAATGACTCAAAGTCTTCTTGATGTTAAAAGATCTTTGGTAAGCGCAACCCGAACTGATGAGATTTGACAAGGTGTTAAATGGGACGGGGAAAATGGGATGTCTACCACTTGACTGGGATATTCATCATAAAGTCTCAGTCGAGCTTTTCGAAATTGCAGACAATCAAAATCCATTTGGGATTCATTACGAATCTTTTTTTTTTAAAGCTTTCTGTGGCGGTCTCCTGCTCTCCTGCTGACATCATTCATTGCCAAATCAATTTTATATATAATACAGAGCCAAGTATCAGGTAGTCCTCCAGCCAGCTGGGCACAACTGCTTTTTTTGTGGTTTTTAATTGGGCTTGAGGGTATACATAGTCTGGCTTCACTGATTCTGCTTCACAACACGTGGCCAAAAAAAACTGTTGACTGATGTTGTCGAGTCAAAAAATTGTAAATTCAAAGCATATCAGTACACTGTCAATTGAAGATAAATTGAAAGAAGAGGAAAATAAATGTCAAAGTATGAGAGGGCATGCGAGGAGGAGGTGGGGGGCGGAGTGGGGGAATCATTATTGCTTCAGCTGTGGTGTCGTTTGCATGTCTGGTCCCATCTCCTATCAGCGGATCATTCTCAAAAGTCTAGACTGTGTCTGTTTAGTGGCCGTGATACAGGACACGTTGGATGACAGCGACGACCCCCGCTGTCCCACTTCAAACCTTGATGTTGTTATTTCCAAGCAAACGAGTTCAGTGGGAGCCATGTGGGGCGGCACCCCCCCCCCCCCACTGTGGAATGTTCGGAAATGAACGATCGGAGCGGGTGAAAGGTCGCAGCCTGTCCCAGATACACATCAATAAGCGGACAGGCACTGAAAGGAGACGCCGCCGCTGGAGCAAAACTCACGCGTTGACTCCTACAACAGCGCCTACTCACTCTCGACTCAGTTTCTCCTCACGTGTCGGCACTCGGTTAACGGCTTGAGTTTCATTAAGTGTATTGTGGTGTGTGGCGTTAACAAGCGCTATTGATAAACAGTCACGATGAACATCTGCTTGACTTAATTGAATATCGACTAATCCTCCATAGCAACGGGATGCTTTGCATTTTTAACCCAAGAGCAAAAAGTCATACGCTCAACCAATTACACTGTGCAGAGATCCCATCGGCTTGATGTTGAATATTCCGAGAAAACATGAGCATCTGAGTGCAGGGATGCATATATTTATGTTCAAGGTTCCAAAAACTGTCCGATGTTAATCCATATTTGTGGATGGTTTATATTTAATCCAGAGTGACAATTCAATAGTGAACGTATGGTCAAGCCTGTAGTGATGCCACTCGGGGTTTAGCTAATGTGTTTATGAAGAGACCAAAATCTCTTTAAGCCAACATCAATGTGGCCACAGATCATTGTGCTGCCAACGTGAGAGATAAATAGATGGATAGATTAATTTCAGACTATATTCCACCATTAATGTATCCCATAACATGTACAGGGCAATTTCATTTTATAACTGGGGTTGTGGCTACGCTCAGAATTAATTGAACACGGCTGTCGCCATTTCAAACACTCCCGATTCACTCCAAATCAAGTTCAGCCGTTCTAGTAGGCATTTCATGACGTTGTTGTCTTCCAGCATCTGCAGGGAGCTTCCGCGGTAACGCAGGGATCTGACTGGTTAAAGTTATCGGAGAAGAGTGCAGAAGAATTTCCTTAAGAATTGCCTTATTTCACAAACTCTGGCGGCAACTGGCGAAAACCCGCATGAAATCTCTCAAAGATGTGCGAGAAAATGAGTTACGCTCGAATGTGGCGCTCAGCGATACGATCTTTACCGTGGCGAAATGGAGATATGAACATATTAATATCGGAATGAGGACAACTGTCATGACCTTGCCACACTTGTGTTGCATGTACATCTCAGTGCGACCAACCGCGTTCCTTCTTCCACGTTCGGCATTGATCGACAGTTAAAACCAGCGGATAATGATCTTGCGTAGGGCGAGAGTGAGGAGGGACACATGCAGCCCCCGCACCTAGACAGTCAGTACCCATCCAATAAATTCACTTCTGGGTTCACTGTCAAGTATATACGGATGGTACACGTATCTTGTGTTTTACAACATTACGTGACCATATTTATAATGTCAAAACTACCAGTGGATAAAATAGCAACACTTGTAAAAATGTACAAGCAGCCTGCGCCTCACCGGTCCATTCAATTGGGTGTGCATGGACAGATTCGTCCACAACAACACACATTGCTGCAGTTAACACAAGCATGGAATGCACGCATGCACGGCTGCAAACACAACAAACGCTTCTGTTGTAGCATATCATCATTCAAGCACAGTTGCAGAACGACGTAAATCGCATTATTTGTAATTTATTCCCGACTTTGTTAGTGTTGATGGCTGTCAGTAAGTTAAAAAAAAAAAAAAAAAAAAAAAAAAAAAAAAAAAAACCTGACACTTTCCACATTTTTTTTTTGGACTGATATTTTGTTTTTTCTTTTAAAACAATACTTTGTTTTCACAGGAGTCATTGTAATATCGTTACAGTATCATTATGAATGTTTCTGGCAAAAATATTGAGATCGAACATTTTACCATATCGCATGGGACGGGTCTGATGAAAGCAAGGTTGAACTTATCAGCCATAAATCCAAAATGTATGCAGAGAAACACACACACACACATACACACACACACACACACACACACACACACACACACACACACACGCGTGCGCGTATGCACAACCTCCTGATACATGAATGTATCAGGAGAAGCCTTCTAGAGCCGGCCGGGGTGTCAAACTCATTTTTGTAGTTGGGCCAAATTGTCGTTCCAATTTCCTTGAGCGGGCCATTATGAAACCGTCTAAATGTTTGATCACCTCCACATATTACATATACAGTGCACGACGAATTGGTGAATAACTAGTTTTGGAATCAGAAGTCGAGAATAATGATTATTTCAGCCATTGTTGACGTTAATGTAAATACGTCATGAGATCATGCTTGCAATATCTCCATGTAATGATGGATTACATACTGTATGACCATTTTAACTTTTGGTTCAGACTTTAGCAAGCATCATGGAAAAGTTGACATACTTGATTTGCTCTCGCGGGCCACACAAAATGATATGGTGGGCCACATCTGGCCCCCGGGCCTTAAGTTTGACACCGGTGTTCTAGAGCATCTGACGTTCACTTCGTGTTTACCGGTGACTCTTTGAATGGTGTCATTTGTGTGCTGATGTGTGCGTGTTAATTCTTAACAGCCAAATTCCTCTTCTAAGAGTGTGTGTACACTTGTGCAACCACATTATTCCAGTTCTGTATTTATTTTTACTCTCCCTCTCCAAAAGATTTCGTTCCAATTGAGTTGAACAGGTTATAGGTTAGTCAATGGTGGAAAAGATTTTGAAATGATTTATCTTTTATATTACAGGTATGTGTCGAATTTTTAACATCCCCTGAACATACAATATTATCAAAACAAACGGTTTCGAAGGCATTTCATTTTTAAACCAGCGCACGCTGTTTGTCGGTGGATTAAGGAGATGTTCCAAAGTGTAAATGAAATATGCGAGAAGCTTCCCATCTTAAAGTGTAGCAGACAATTCCTGCGGGGGCTGTGAGATAAGTCGCAAACGTAATCATCAGCTGTCAAACACGTAGCAGCGACCCGCAGCCAATTTCTCTTCCCAAGTGGTGCGGTGCCCAGTTCCACGCAAATCTCTCGGTCACAACAAACACTTAGACGGATGCCTCTATGCTCGGCGATAACAATCCGAGGTGCTTTGCGATGAAACACGATGAGGCGCAAGATAAAGGCCCGACTACAGGCCCCTGGGGGCAAAGAATGGAAGACAAGCTCGAGACAAGGAGGGGGCGGGAGAGGCGAGGGTGGGGAAGACTACACTCATGACCTCCAGGAGGAAATCTGCTCATCTTTCCTGCCTCATTTCACACGATTCTCACTTGTGGCCCCTGCTGGTTCGTCTGCAGAAGAGTCTGAAGATACAAGTGCTCACGTCTCAAGCTGCCGTTCCATTGAAATATTCATGTTGAAAAGCTTCGTCGGTTAAACGGCCTCGTGAGTGTGGCTGGCGCAAAAATTTCCTTCGAAAATCGACTTGATATTTAGTCATTATTTGTATCCTATTCTCATAATATTTGGATTTTTATTCTCGTAATCTGCAAAGATGTCCCCTTAAATTAAAAAAAAAACATTTTTGTAATATTTTATCATGATCATACAACTTTCAAAATTGTAGCAAAAAAAAATATATATATATACAAATCCAACAAAAATGTGACATGCTTTTCCTCATAATATGAGTTTATTTCAACCAGATCATGAGATTTTTATTTGAATAAAAATGTCATTAACTTTTTTATGCAGAAACACTCAACCTTATTCTCAAAATAATTTCCTCCCCCAGAATCAAATATAATTTTTTTTCCTACAGCCATTACATATTCATTTCTCATAAAATTATTAATTTTCTTTAAGTATGGATATCATTTTAATCTCAAAATATCGCGGGCCTTTTTTTTTTTTAATCTGGTAAAAATTTGTATTCATTCAGGCAGCACCGAGTCTATGTTTGAGGATTGTTTTCTTTTTTTTCCGCCAATAAATTGCAACTATATTCTCATAGAAGTTTATGTTTGTAAAAATAATTTTCTTTGGAAAATCCAATGACCGGCATGCAAAAATATTTCTCATTCAAAAAATATAGATCAGTCTCTTGATTGGATTTATTTTTTTTAGAGACTGCTCTTTTAAAATAGTTTTCTTTCCAGAATTTCTTCAGTTAGTGTTGTCTGTATCGTTTGTATGTAAGAGGCAATAATGTGATGTCGTTTTTATTTGCAATCTGCTTTTTTGTTGGTGAGCGTGATCATCAGCTCAGTTTTATTTTTTGTTTTTTTCAAACTGCGAAGGAGCACCTTCTATCGAGGGTGGCTCCAAATCGATAGTTCTTGCCTTGAAAGACACACACACACACATACACACACACACACACACATACGGTCCATGGACACACACTGAAGGTGATGAACTCCTCATCGATACCCGAGAATCACATCGTCTCTTTGTCACATCCAAATGGCTGTCTCCTCAATAGGACCACAATGTCCTCACGAGGAATCATGATGTGGTGTGCAGAATCAATACTGCAGTACACAGCACAATCAAGTGTGAGAGTGGTGAGTGAGGTTTTTTTTTTTTGTTTGTTTTTTTGTAATACTGAATGACAATTTCAGCTATTCAGGCTCTCTCACCAAAAAGAACGACGGTAAGCTATGACCTTGTGATTTTATGAGCTTCGTCGTCAGGAAATGTCAGCAACTGCCCACTGCTGTGTGATTAAATAGCTAACTAGCTTGCGCACCATTCACGCGAACAACCGTTGTATTGTCATGTTACTACTGTACATGCATAAAGAACAACATAAAGTGGGATTATTTGCCTGAATTACATGAAATAGTGGGCGCCGCGGTGGTCGACTGGTTAGCACATCTGCCTCATTGTACAGAAGTGCAGGGTTGGATTCTGGCTCCGGCTTTTCTGTGTGTGCATGTTCTACCCGTCCGTGCCTGTGTGGGTTTTCTCCGGGTATTCCGGTCTTCCTCCCACATTCCCAAAACATGCGTGGCAGGTTAATGGAACACTCTAAATCCCTCGGTCTGAGCGTGAATGTTTGTTCATTTCTGTGTGCCCTGCGGCTGGCAACGGATTTAGGGTGTCCCCTGCCTACTGCCCGAAGAAGGCTGGGATAGGCTCCAGCACGTCCCCGCGACCCTTTCGAGGATAAGCGGATGAGAAAATGGATGGATGGATGGATGGATGATTATATTTTAGCTTGGAACCAGCCATCCATTAAGTATAGTGCGCAAGCAGGTTGTGGCCGAGCTGGAGTCTGTCTTGGGAGGGGAGGGGTACACCCCGGACTGGTCGCTAGGCAATCACAGAGTTTTAGGCCCATGGCACACCGAGTGAACGTGACTGAACTGGACAATCACGATAAATTAGACCCGGTGAATGACAACTGACCGGTAAGATTTTCACTCTGTCCTGTTAGCTCTAATCAAAACTAACCTAAGACAGGGTATATACCACACCAATAATCAGGCAGAATTTCAACAATTCCTTCACTTCTCATCAAATCAACGTCAGCAACAGCCTGATTGTCGAGTTTCTGAAAATGATTCTACCGAGCCATGATCCTGTGGTGTTTATCTTGTCGTTTCTGCCGGTGGTGATGCCCTGTGGCAGCATGCTGCCTCTCACAGTTCAGTGTCGGTACTCCAGCAGGCTTCCGGTTAAGATGGTCAATAGTTTAGCATTGATCAAAGACAGGAAACAGGTCACTAAAACTGGACTTTTCAAATACAAATATCAAATATGCATTTTAAGTTGTATTTCATCACACACAGCTAACGCAGCATTAAAAAAAACATTAATTAAAAATGAGAGTTGATCAAAATCAGGCAAATATTTTCCAACCCATGTTAGCTTTATGCAAAGCTAATAAGCCACTCGGGGTACCCACTTGTCCTTCATTAGCGCATGAAAAATGGAAATGATATTGAACTCCTCGACCAAGTCGTCAACATAAATCCAGGGAGGCACATTTAACTAAAATGTCAAACTACACGGTTGCATTCATTACGCAAATTGTCTGACCTTGAAGATTGGCCAAACTGCTGAATTAGCACAGAGGACACTGGACGGCATCCTAATGTCTTCATTCTGCCTCGCCAAGAGTCCACCCAATTACCTCTCAGAAGCTGTTCAAAAGTCAAAACACAAGTAAACACACACGGCAAATGAATGTAGCCTTTTCTACAGAAAGACAAAACAAATTGGATCGATTGGAGAAGGTGAGCCTCTCGCTGCAACTTTTGATGGGGAATTTGTAGTTCACCGTTGTAATGAGGCCACAAAACTTGTCAATGGATCAACTCAAGTGACTCATTAATTGTACCAATGATCAACCCACGGTCAGCGGCTCCCCCGAGGTTGCGGTGCGGTACCTTAAGATCATCAGTGCACTCTGCAAACCCACCGAGTACTCTTTGCTGCCGAATGAAGAATAACAGAGACATACGTCATTTAAAAGACTTCCCGGGTGTCTTATTCATTAAATGCGTGTGAATTGCCTTGGTCAAAATATCCCAAAGCGTCAAGAATCACAGCACACATATTCCAACAGCTACTTTTGAGGGGGATGTCCTGTCTAATGCAAATTAGCCACTGCTCACACCGCCCCCTCTACTGCGGGGGCTTTCCAACACGAGTACGGCTTTGAATCCTGGGAGGAACTTGGCTGAAGGAGAAAGTACATCGGTAGAGCCGTGTGCGTTTGGACCAGAGTCACAGGAGGTTACCGAATGCTTCGTTGGACTTTGTTGACACGATGTTCCAATGAATTACAACGGGGCTGACACAATGAAGACACATGACAGACACCTATCGGCGGTGACCAATCAGGGGAAAGCTGTTGCCCATTTCAAATTAAGGAGAACAGCGGCCCAATCAAAAGCAGGTGAGCGGTGACGGCGGCAATGTGAGCCGCAGGTCACTTGGTGGATTACTGTTTACTTTGTATTCTACCAATGCAATATTAATCAGAGTGTGATTAGCCTAGTGGGGACGCACAAAATTTCGGATTGAAAAAAAAAATCACTATAAAAAGGACCTGAGATTTTTGAAAAAAGGGCACCCTGGCCATCTCCAACCCAAATGATTTTTCTGATAAAAGGACAACAAAGATTACATCTAAAAATGCGGCCTGGGATCTTTAAATGTCATTAGATTGAGGATATAAAAACTTTAAACTAAAGTAAAAACTTTTCTTTTTATGGAACATTTTTTGCATTTGTTCCCTGTTTTTTGGCATACTGTTCCACACCTGTTCATACACTGTGAAGTGGAAGTATTTTGGCACGAATGAAAACATGTTTGCCAGCAGGAGCTGGCACGTTTTCCGTCATAAATGCAAATGAATCCACTCGGATTTTCCCCTGTGGCTGTGATAGGCGAGGAAATGAAGTGTGACTACGTGTGCATCCAACAGCAGTGCAACCCTTCTTAAGCGGGGTAAACACAATACTGCTTTTTCAAATGCGAGAGACGCCACGTACGAGGAAAAAAAAGTAATCAAGTGTGTTCTGACTGTTTATACTGGGTGAGGTACTCGCACATGGTGGTTCTATTCGAGTGATGCGCGGTGACATTATGAGGCACATCCAATTGGAGAGGGGCTGGCAGAGTGATTTCAGAGCGCAACTTTGTCGGACTTGTATTGTAAACGGAACTGATTCATTGGACGAAGTAAAGGAAGTAAGTATACTGTATGTTGTGTTCCAGTGACCTGAGCATTGGTCTAAAAGAGAAATAATATACCAGACATCTCCTCATTGGAATAAGCAAAGGCAGTTTTTTTTTTTTGTTGCTGAGTTTTTTATCCAAACGAGCAGCAAAAGCCTTTTTTGTCACTTCCTGGAATGTATGTCAGCATTTCCAAAAATGGGCAAGCTGACACCGGGGAGAAGGTGTCTTTGCACAAAAAAAAAACCAAGTGCAGTGTGAACAGTCCATTATGCTTTTGGCAGGTGGGAGGGAGGGCTCGCGGTGAATCCGCATGTGCATTTTTGTTTGGCTGTTACATTTGCGACATGGTGAACGTGTGCCTGCCGGTTTAACATCCAGCATCCCTTAAAAATAATATATGACATTCTGCAATACATGTCACATTTAAAAGCATGCGCATAACGGTGAGGGGTGTCAGGTTGTACAATGCACTGCCTGACCAATGGAAATAAAGTGAAACAGCCGAACACTTTCACAGAGATACTTAAGAAAGAGAGAAAAGAAAGAAAGAACTTCATACACTCGAGAAAAACACAGAGTGGACAGTTAATCTATTCATCTCAAAATGGTTGTTTCGCTCGAGGCATATCGCATGAGGTTAGTGGGGATTTTTATTCTGTTCAGGATGATCTTTTTCCTGTTGATGAGGATTTGTCATTGGATAGTCAATCTTTGTAGGGCTGGGTGATATGAACAAAATGTCCTGTCTTGATATTAATGCCATTTATCTCAATAACGATATGCTAACTTTATTCCTGCGGGTTCAGTGAAAACTAAGAAAAAGAGAAATATCAATCCAAAAGGATGTGAAAAGTACAGTTTTTTTTTTATTACAACTTACTGACAGTCATCAACATGAACAAAGTTAAAATGAAGAAGGATTCAATTCAACTTTCAAGGCTTTTAAAATCTTCACCAGGGGTGCAATCATTATGGAAGGCAATGCAGAGGGCCATTCATACAGTTCAACTTGTCCTTGCATGCAAAGCTGTGGGAATACTACTTTGTCAATTAAAGGGGAACTCAAGGCACACGTTTTCGTTGTCAAAATATGTTGGACTGTGTGTGCTCATGCAACCCTAAACACGTTACTCTGATTAATATTGTGTTACTTCGGTAATACATATACTAAACTAAATTGGGTGCAATAAGAATGAAGCAGATTAATCCACCGTCTCACTGGGCTCAAATTTTATATAGCATTCCCCCACCCCCCACCCTCGAAGGTTGACTGAAACCGACGTCTAAAGTGCCCTCGGGCTCGCATTGTGAATGTCACGTGGCCAAACCCAGAAAACAAGTGAGCTGGAGTGTTGCACGTGGGCGTCAATTTTAGTTGAAAGAAAATAGAAACTTCAAAATGCACTCTGAATATTTCGAGCGTTTTGCATTTTCTTTTAATATTTTTTTTTTTTAAGGAGAGGATGCAACATTTTAATCATTTTTTTAATCCGGTAAAAAAAAAAAAGACAATATTAAAGTTGTATACAGTATTTACTAATAAAGTGGTAAGAAACCTCATAATAGTTTGCATTTCTAGCGCTTTGCATTTTTTTATTAAAGCTGTATTTTTATGAGATACAAAAAGAATATTTCTAACGATAAAGCAGTGGTTCTTAACCTTGTTCGACGTACCGAACCCAACCACTTCATATGCACGTTCACCGAACACTTTATTGGTGAAAAATTTAAATGTGATTTTTTTTTACCAATTCAAGACATTAAAAAAACACATTTATCAAAAACAAAAAAGTAAATAAAATTACATTGCCTAAGTACAGTATGTGTATATATATATATATATATATATATATATATATATATATATATATTTTTTTTTTTAAATTGTATGACGTACTATCATGACAGTCACACGGTGACTACTGAGCGAACTAAATTTCCCGCAGCATTGATTGGACAAGCAATGTCATGTGATCGTCTGCAGCCAGCGATGGCCAAGCAGACGTGTCATAACTAATTGACATGTTGAGTCGGGTGTGTCGTAACCTCCATGGCAGAGGCTCCGTCGAACCCCTGAGACGATTCACCGAACCCCTGGAGTTCGGTTGAACCCTGGGTTAAGAACCACTGCGAAAAAGTTATATTTACACGGGAGCCTTCTCATGATGTTGCCATGAAAAACTCAAAGTAGGACATGAATCAAGTCAGATTTTTACCCCCCAAAAATCTGGGAGAATAAAGCTTTATTTTTATGAGGGGAAAAAAAAATCATAATCTAGAAGAATAAAAATCTGAATCATCTAAAAATAATCAGATGTCTTTCAAGAAACGAGAGAAGAGAAATGTCACTATTTTCTTTTTTGTTTTATCTTAAACAATCACGAGACTAAACTGATTGGTACGAGAAAATATTTGGAGTCATCAATATGGCCAGACAAAAAAATAAATTTTTTTAAAAAAATCCTTGTTTTGATCACAGAATGTCCTGTTTGACCGGGGTTGTGATTCAAAGCTTTTTTTTTTTCCTCCTCCACTTTCAGGCCTTGCTCCCTTGTTACCTCTTGTCAAACAACACACCCCATTTGTCAGGCAACGTGGCAAAATCAAACATACGCTATGCAAGGGATCATTTTTGCAAGGTTGCTGGAGAGGCTGCTGAATTATTTATGACGGCTGTCAAAATGTTATATGGTAATTCGTTTGCCCACATGCAAACTGTGTTTAAAAAAAAAAAGTAGACTAACATTATATTTTATTTTGTTTCGCGTGGTGCTTAGTGTAACCGCTCCCCTCCTAATCCCTCACAACTCCCCGAAGCAGACGCGGTTGGGACTAATTTGGCATGCAGATGAATTCAATCCCCAGTCCTAATTATTTAACACTTTTAAGTCGTTTACAATACGAATAAATTGGAGCCATTAGATTCAAACACACACACACACACACACACACACACACACACACACACACACACACACGCACAATAGAAAATCGGCTCATCAGCACAGCAAGCAAGCATTTGCATAACTGTTCCGCTATGTGCGAATATTTAAAGAGGCGCTGCCCTTCTAACTTGAGGCAGAAACTTCCAGTACAACTTCAATTACATTGGTGCACCGAGCAGCCATATTGCTCTAATTAAAATAATCAAAGTCCTGCTGTCAGGTTGGCACTTCTTCAGCGCTGTTGTGGCTCGGGCTTAATTGCTTTTGCATTTTAATGTGCCGGTTATCTGACTCTGTGTGTGTGCGTGCAAGAGAGAACAGGTGTGTGCGTGTGTGTATAAAAGACTTGGGCAGCCCAGCAGAAAGCGGCATTTTTTTCCTTTTTTCTGCTGAGTACGGTCATCACTGCTGCTTCGCACGCTTGAATGTCTTTCAATTTGGTCCTCCCGATAAGTCGAAGTGTTTTGGCCGTGCTCAGAGACTGCGCTTGGGTCGTTCTGTACACAACCGGGTACGTTTTCTGGATGTTAGAAAATGTGTCTGGAAGAAGCCGCTCATATCTTATACCGCCACAACTTCAAGGTTCTCCAGCCAGAACTTGACAGTTGCCTGGGCGAAGAGCTGACATGGTCATTTCTCAACCACTACAACGTGAAAGCCAAAAGCCAAACATATTTGCGCATTTTCCTCCCCTTTCTGATCAAAACAAGCAAAGGCTTGATTATTGGATGTGTCGAAGAGATTCTCCTGAGTGATTAAATATCTAAATATCAATAGATACATACAGCACACAGTGCCCTACCTTAATTCTTGGCACCCCAGGTTAAAGATGTGTTAAAAGCCTTAAAATGAATTCCTGTGTTATTGCAGCAATATACGAAAATCGTAGACATGGTTCACCCAACACAGGATAAAGTCCCTCCCATGGCTATCTGAGTCCCCAGACCTCAACCCGATTGAAAATCTACGGTGGCCGCTAAAGAGGAGAGTGCAAAGGAGAGGACCCAGATTGCTTGAAGATTTAGAGAGATGGTGCATAGAGGAATGGTCCAAGATCCCTCTTTCTGTATTCTCTCATCTTGAGTTTTATTGGCCAAACAGGGTTACGCATGTATTAACATCAGTTGTGCTAATAATTGTGGAACCCTTGATTTAAATCCCCAATTATTTCTTAATGGGGGTTTGAATTTAATTAAAGACCGGATTTTCCTTTTTTGTGTGTGATTTAATTTTGCTCCTATTTTATTTTGCAGGAAAAAAAAAATGTTAATTAAAAAAAAATCATGAGAAGCTAAAGAAAGCATCTTCACCAGGAGTGTAAAAAAATGGAGGGTGCAGCATGTCCAAGAGTGATTTGCATTCCACTGAAATCAGCACAATTTTCAGTTGAATGGCTAATTTAGCTGCCAATTTTCCTCACTGCTAATCACTGAAGACGAAGCAGGATTTTTGTCAAAGCCGAAGCTCTTCCACTTGCTTGCGATTCTCCTCGACTACCCGTACAGATGGTCCACTATTCCCCATTCCAACTTTCAATCATCTTTACACGCCTTGCAGGTGGACTCACAATGCACAACACCTGCCCGAACCTCCGTACAAACTTTGCAAAAAGACACGCATCAATCTTTGGAGGAGTTCATTAAAAGAAAAGAAGAAATATCTGCCGCGAGATTCATGACGGAGCAGAATGGCTCACTGCTGACTCGTAAAAAGATTTGAAGGTTTTTGTCTAATCCGGTAGGGGGAGTCGATGCATGATTACGCACAGGGCCGTGGATAATTCCTGGGAAGGCGTCGCTAACGAGGAGAGCATCCGATGAGGCTAACGAACGCAGACGCGGCAGAGTTCTTGTAATCGCGTCTGAGGAGACGAAAGGGAAGTGGAGGAGCATATTGGGGATGTGCCGTTAACTACAGGGAAGATTGTGTTAAGAACAACAACAGCGTGTTTCAAGAAGACATTTGTTCACAATGCAGTATGATGCAGTACAGCACAACACAATTTAAAGTCTCTGGAAAGAGAAATTTTCACATACCTCAAAGAAGTGTGTTGGTCACAACCTTACAAAAATTAAAAGATGCAACTCATAAAGTAAGCCCCTTGTCCACACCCTGGCTGTCCTGTCATATCTGACTTTTACCCCCCTCACCCTTCTGCCTTCTCTCAATGACGTGCGCATGGCCAATGAGGCGCTCTCAATTGGACACACCAACATAATGTGCCAGTTCTCATGCTCGCTATGGAGTTAAAAAAAATGAATAAAAATAAACAATTCCCCACTCTCCGCTCTTCCACCCATCCCAGGGTAATACGCACACACTCACAGCAGACAGCAAGGCACTCTAAACTAGCCACACCAGTGGACTATCCGAAGGGAAGATGCATTTTTCGGCTGTAGGCATGCACATGGCAATTGCGCTCCATAACCACTGATGAGAGAGAAGGTGCAAAGGCTGGGAGAAAAAAAAAAAACAAAACAAGTCTTGAAGTTCTTGTACAGCGGGAGAGGAGCGCCTCGTACATCTTCACCGGGTCCCGTTTTAACAAAGCACCCTCACTCCTTGAATTACTTTACAGAAAGAAAAAAAGAAAAAAAAAAAGAAAAAAAGGTTATACCGTATTGGCCCGAATATAAGACGGTGTGTTTTGCATTGAAATAAGACTGACTGGGGGGTCTTCTTATATTCGGGGTCTAGACATTATGCCCATTCACGACGCTAGATGGTGCCAGATGTCATTGAAGCGGATGCTGAACTTGACTCCCGAGCCCAAAGTGAACCCCTGTCACGAAAAATAAAAATAAAAATAGCGGTAGCACGAAGAAGAAAAATAAAAAATAGCGGTAAGAAGGAAAAGAGAAGAAAATAATAGAAGAGATAACAGAAAATGGAGAAACGTAGCGACAATCTGGAGAAAAGTGGGTCGAACATCGGCCAGGTTAACCGGCCTTTTAGGAGAAGTTATGATGTCATTTACATTTCAAAAACCAGAAGCCATTCATCTATGAATGTGATTGCACTTTAGTTTACATATTTAAATGTTCAGATATTAAGATTTGAATGAGGCAAAATAACATGCTTTTTCTCTCAAATATATTGTTATAATCATTTGTTTCAGATGTACTGTAATTATTTTCTGCATAAATATTAATTTGGTGTTCAAAAAGTCTTTTTTCAAACTTGAGTCTTGAAAAAGAGGGGGTCGTCTTATAATCAGGGCCGTCTTATATTCGGGCCGATACGGTATTTCAGTTTTCTTCAATGTATTTATTTTTGTGAGAACTGCTAAATCTCTGTCCTGGTGACAATCATTTTCTGGCGGCAGTAAACTACTATTCCCATCCACAACGATTGATCAGCGTGGGCGGAACGATCCAAATTTCCATATTATCTATGCACGGAGTCCTGGGTTTATGATAACAGGATGTTACAATGAATGACTTTCGACAAATCAGGTTTTGAAATGAGGCGTCTTGCTCAAGGGCATCTCAGCAATGACAGCCTTTTGCCCGTCAGAGGGAATCAAAGCTAAGGCCACAAATATTTTTAGCACTAGTCCAAAGTCTGCTCTGCCGAGCAATAGCAAGATGGCAGACAGGCAACCCGTGCGCAAGGTCAAACCAAAGATGGTGCGTGGGGCAGCTCGGGGGCCCGATGCCTTCCTGGCGTGCCGCCTTGCAGTGATTGTTTTCCGATAAAAAGTCATTTCTATTTGCTGCACTCCCTCGCAAGCTGTGGAGGCATTCAAATCGGAGGTCAACGGGGAACTGAAGGGGCTCTGATAACAACAATCCCATCTCTGATCCCGCGCTCGTCTGAGCGTTGGCTTTTCGAGGGGCTTTAAAGCCAAACGAGAAGCCGAGAAGGTTTTCATGTGGGAATGACAAGCCGCACCGGGCACGTCTCATTTATTGCCGCCCCTCACGCGCGCTGCCAACACAGCGAATGAGCCTTCTTGTGAATTATTTAGAATTCTGTCATGCGGAGGCGGCGACCAGCACAAGGAAAAAACTGGACCATTCTGTGTTGTGTGCTCTCTGCGTGAGTACCCGAAAAGTGCATCAAATTTGAAAGCTCAACAGGAGGTATATGTTTTCCTGAGTTGACGCCGTACACCACAGAAAGCCGTAAGGTCTAAGGGTCGACACAAAACCATTTTCAATCGAGAAAAGTGTTTCTGGAGTTCCTAACCAACCACAGGCTTGAAATGACACAACTAAGAAAATGTGCCTTAAAGCAGCCATATCAAGCTAAATTAACTTTTTGCGCTTTTTCCACATGTTCAAAGTGCCCTTTGACAAGAAGGACTGGCTGACAATGGAGAAAAAATGTTTTTTTCCGTGACAGAAAGAAAACCTTTGCAGTTCTTGGTGCGTACGCTCAAAATGTCTGCCACTTGCAAGCAGGCAAAGAGCATCTCATCGAAATGCTTGCTGAGATTGCGCCCAACGGATCCCGCCTTTCAAGAAGCAAACTGGTTTCCGTGCCGACATCATGGAAAGCCAACCACGCCCATTGCAATAAACATACTCAACGGCATCAAGCAGTTGTGTTTTTTTTTTTTTTTTCCCAGAGCTGACGTGTCTAAGTTTGGCAATGCAAGACACGCGCAAATTAAAAGCCACATTCAACGTTTGATTGACTGGCAAAAAGTAATATTGCTTTGATGCAATGGCAGCGGGGGAAAATTCGGATCATAACTTGAGCATGTTTCCTCTCCATTTCTCCCTCTCTCTCTTTTGCTTCACTTTATCTCCTTCCTAAGTCGGTCATTTTGTCATCATTTCAGAAGGCGCTGAATGGAAAAACGGTCCCCACAAAATAGCTCGCGGACGCCCCAGACCTCCCTGGATCATTAGTCTCCCCAATCTATTTTGTTTTTCTTTTGGCTCAGACTCATACCCTAACTTTAATTATTTCATGATCGATAATGAATTAAGCTGGATCTACCAGGGTTTTAATTGAAATGACTACATTGGTAAGATTAAGGCTCAGTCATCGCAAGCTTCAAACATCACTTTGTAAAGTTTCGCCTGTGTTCAACTCAAAAATGAGCCCAAACAAACAAACAAACAAACAAACAAACGTGAGTGACCAGATATCCTTTTTGAAGAGTATTTATACATTTGTGACCTTTGTAAAAAAAGGAAGGCCAGAATTTTTTAATCTACAATGATTTAATGGGGGTGGGGGGGTTCACTTTACTGCGACTTGCACCTTGTTAAATGCTCTCCTTTCACGCAGTCTGACTTTGAACGCATTTTACCTCACCTTGACCACATAACCAATAAAACAGTGTCCGGTCGTGATTTTAATTGTAACCGCTTCTGCATGTATTATTCCGCTCTTGTCTGACTTGAGTTCCTACGGTAAAGTTAAAAAAACAAAAAAAGTGTGTTATGTTTTGAGAAAAACATTTCAATCGAGGGTGGTGGAGGCGCACAGAGGTGCATGCTGCCTTTTTAAGATTCTACCGCAGCGCGCCGCATTTAAAAGGATGCGATGGACCACCTTGATCGGCCATGATCGGAGCCAGATGTGACCGCTCCCACAGCGGCGCACACCTCCCTCTCTTACATCTGCCGGCCTTGCGCGCATCAGTCTTCGTGCATGCTTTCAGCAGAAGTGTATTTAAAAATCATGAATTCATTTGATATGATCTTTAAGAAGCTACTGTGAAGTTTCATGATCCGGCTTTGGCCTGCCTCACCTCATGCAACCCAGGAGAACATTGTCAATCTAAAAGTGGCAAACCGAGCGGGGGCTGCATACTTTTGAATATAATGGTCCCTTTCCAGTGTGAAGACACAACGCAGATCCTCAGAATGACTTTGACATCAGGAACGAGTGCCAGTGTGAGACTTTCTTTTAGAAACGAGTGTAAACAACCTCTGTTGGCTGTCGTCATAGCAACAGCCAGCCTCCCCGTGAACCACATCTTTTGTCGCGTGCAGACTATTTAAATCTTTTCTGACAGAGCCTTCTAACTCGTCCACTTTCAATGGAAGAGATGACGAGAACACACACACAAATCATTGCTCCAGCAGCCACCAAAGTTCCTCGTCATCCATCAAGCGCCAAGTCTAGTCCTCAAAAGCAGCGGAACAAAGTGCGGGCGGAACGCGTTTAACCTCAGCTTGCAGGTGAGAGCGCAGTCGAGTCAACGACTCAGAGGACGAATGCGCCGGGCGTCTCACATTCATCATCAAGTGCGAGGGAACGTTTTGAAAAAGGGGAGGAACACGATAAGGATGACTTGTCATTCTAGAGGAGAAAGGGTCACTTGATACATTGTTGAATATATATTTGCCTCCTTTCAACATTTGTAGGATTACAAACTATTTTGGATGAAAAACTGTTGAGGAAAATTGAATGATAGAGTGTCATAATACAATTATGCAACCAATAATGGAACGAATAATTATGATCGTAATCATATGACACACTTGTAAAATGATTATGTCCAGGTATTGCGATATGAATACCGGTAATAGTATCTCATGTCATTTATTAGCTATAATAATTACAAATTAGTGATGTCATTGTTTTTTAACAAAATACACAATTTAATTGCCAAAGTAAAAAAAAAAAAAAAAACGAAACAAGACTAACTATAAACCGGAAATGTGTCTGTGTTGGAGGTGTCAATCGGTGGCATGATTATGAAAAAGAATTGAAAATCTGTGGTTGACTTACCGTGTTCAAAATCAGGTTGAAAACACAATTACAACAAAATACGAATCATGTATGAACCCCCCCCGAAAAACAAACATGAAAACGTTGGGACTTTTGGTCATGAGCTTGTCCGTTTTGATGAAAATGGCGCATTTATTCATTTGGTAGAGGATTTTATTCATTTTCGTGATAATTCCCATTTGGTTTGTGTTCAGGTCTTGCGGTTGGTCTCACTGAAGTTTGGCTTCTGTTTTTGTAAGATGAGTTAACGACTGACTGAAATAAACAAACTACGATTGATAAAATGAAAAAAAAAATCGGACAAATAGACACAGTCACTTGGATACAAAATATGATAAAATAGAAAAGTGAAAATGTTGTTACCTGCGCATCCATGAGCAGGTGTCTCATGAGGGTCATGGATTTGGTAAAGGGGTCCCCGTCCTGCTCTCTGGTCAGGAAGTGATGCTCGTCATCACTCGGGCTCCACGGCCGGCTCAACATGAACTGGGCGATCTGGTCGTTGAGGCTGTTGAGCGACTGGACGGCTGCGTGCGGGGAAAAGACAAAGTCATTTACAGCACCAACGTCTTCTCATCATCTCTCGCACGCTGAGCGTTTGGTTTGTCTGCATGCTAATGAGAATCCTCTCGATGAAGTCGCTGTGATTCTTCCTCAGCGAATGAAATTCTCGTTTTGGACAACAAGGGGGAACACATTAGGACAAATCCATTAGCCAGACACAGAAACCCACATTTGCTCAATTATGTGATATGATTCTTCCCGGGGACCGCCGCCATCATAATGCCATTTTATGTCTTGTTGCAGTTAATGGCCGTTACAGCACTGTTTTGCACCACTTTGTCTCGCTGGGTTTGTGCAAAGTGGGTCTTTTTTGTGGCGTCAGACATTGTGGAAGAATTGTCTTTTCAACGGAAAGTCACGTTTCACCGCAGGGACGCGTGCACAAAAGTCAGCGCGAGATCATCAGAGCGAGCGAACATGCTGCCCTTAAACAGAACGTATCTACTTTTTCAATCAATTACTTAATTAAAACGGATATTGTGTGTGTGTGTGTGTGTGTGTGTGTGTGTGTGTGTGTGTGTGTCTTTGTGATGCAAAAAGTTAAGTTTCACAGTATTAAGAAGGGAAAAAAAGGAATGTGGGTTTTACAGGATTAATCAGCAGCAATACACTCGTGGTGTCTGCATGAATGAAGCGGTGTTGTAATCCCACAACAATGTTTTCACTGCAGGGAGGCGTGCATTGCATGTTAATGAACAATAATTTGTACTAGAGCTGGGCAATATGACGGTATATAGTGCAAAGACGATAGGAAAGTGCTTATCGTGTCACTTTGGTGCTATCTATAAATTTGAAAAAAATAAAAGGGCAAGGCATGCTGGATGCTACTTAACCACACAACGCTCAAAATGTTTTGCAATGCGGCTTCCGAGTCTAAATTTACATTTTGATCTTGATCAAAGCATAAAGAAACAGCAACATTGAGCTTCACAAATGTTTACGTTTTTCCTACAATTGAACGACGGAGAGGCATGTGCGGGTAGTCTACTCTGCAGGTCGCGGTGAGATCAGTGCTACTTGGCTACTTAGGCTGCAGCAGCTTGCTGGCAATGAGCTTCGGCTAGCTACTACCGCTCGTAAACATGTTGCAATTTTTTTTCCCTATGTCTGTAATCACAATCTCCATTATGGCGAATAAGATACACTTCTTACAAATGTCCTTCCCACAAAAAGATTAAGAGGCGAAATTAACAAAAGGGAAAGACAGAGAAGCTATGCTACTTGCTAAGCTAACGTAATATGATCGATCGTGAAAGACCGAATTAAGTGCTTGGGTGCACTTCAAAGGGGTCTCGCTGGAACCACGTCAAAGCGGAGCATAATCCACTTTGAACAGCAAATCTCAGGCAATTTAATAATTGTCTGGAAATAAAAACAATACAACATAATGCTACACACACTGCTATCCAGGAAACAGTGGTTATGGTTGTCACGGCATCCCCCATGTCAGCTGAGAGGGGTGGCCTAGAAGATGAAAAGTGTATTCTATTGACGATAAGCGATTCAGAAATGAATGCATATGGTATACTGAATATTGTTATATAATAAAATAATATTAGTAATATGATTTGTTTTCACAATACAGCTCTCTGTGGTTTGATTTTGAGATCTGCACTATAAATGTTCTGAAAAGTCCCTGAAGAAATTTGTAAAACTCACACACACTTTTTTTCCCGATACCTTCAAATCCCTGCCCGCAGTGTATTGTCAGGCGGTAAAATTATTAAAAGGGCCAACAATATATTAGCAGCTTTAGACTCGCAGAATACAACAGCCAAGGTTAACTTTTCACCACAAGCATCAAAGATTTACGAGCACTCCTCGCCAGCCTTGTCTGGTATTCCAGCAACGACTTTTTACGAGGGCGCGACGGCCCCGCAGCTAGCAGGCATCAAATCAGCCAGCGATAAAGGTGGATAAAATGTTTATGACAAGAGACTGACAAGTGAATTTAAATCTCGCCTTCAATGTTTACAAGGTGCGCACATCTGGCCCTGTCGATGTGCGGTTGGGGGCAGGAGGGGTCAAACAAGACGCTGCCGCGGAAAAGGCGACAGGCAATCGAATTGTGAGAGCGGATACGCCCTCTTCTCTTCCACTTCTGATCCAATTTATCATTTCACAATCAAAACTGTGACACTTCAAAGTGAAAGGATGACATCATACGGTCAGGGTTTGGGAGTGAGTGCTCAGGTTGGGGGAATGGAGTTCGGTCAGGGTTTGGGCAAAAGAACAAAGTGCGGTTACAGTTCAATTGTTTGGGTCGAATGAACAATCTCAGGCCACATCTGTTAGGGTTAGGGGGTGATAGTCGGGTTCGGGGATTTGAAGGTTAGGGTGTTCGCGTTAAGAGACAAAAGTACAATCTCAGTCAAAGCCAGTCATGATATTTGGGATTTTGGGAGTGCGGTTCGGGTTGGGTTTCGGTCTGGGCAATGGGGTCTAACAAATAATTTCAGCCCACATTGGTTAGGGTTAGCCTATTAGAGTTAAGATGTTATAGTTGGGTTCAGGGATTACATTTGTTTTGGGGGTTAGGGTCGAATAAGAATTTCAATCCACTAGTGAGGGTAAAAAGGAACCCTCGCGGCAATTACATTTGCTCAATATGATTTATTTGGTTGTTAGTAACAGAACTTTAAGATCGAAAATCATTTCCAGTTGAATACATTGTGTAGAAACTTTATTTGCCCGTACGCCGCCATTGTTACGATGCATTCTGGGTAGTGACGTAGAATGGTTGCTGGCCATATTGCTGCTCTCTGCTAAGCAAAGCAAAACAAATGAGAACTCCTATTATCATCGGCGAACAGGAGTCAAAATGCCACACCGCGCGTGGCTTTTTGAATGTGATTTTCAATCAAAGGGGAAGTTAAAAAAAAAAAAAAAAAGTGAGATAAGCCTCCAAAGCTTTCCTGAGCAAAGGAAGTTAAGAAAACCGTGGGAGGACACGGTTGGAAGAGTCCGCCTGCCCAAAGACCTCCGGCTGTGCTCTCCTCGTGTGTCTGGCTATCGACGAGGGTTAAAATAAAATGCAGTGCCGACCATATTTCCTCACAAGGAGCCTCAACGCCCACGTGCGTTGTGTGAAAACGTGGTAATAGACACACAAAGATATGAGGCGGACACGCACCGGAACCATGCTTCTTCGGTAGCTGCAGTTGTGGACGACCCCCGGCCACTGACTCAAATTCGCAATGGAGGAAACAAACAACGCTAAATGCCGGTCAAGCAGCCTGACATCTGTAAGTCTACAACGTTTACCGCTTCTTTTTCTCAGTCGGCATCGGGAAATAGCTGCTCCTAAGACACCACCGAAAATGACCAATTCTGTGTGTGTTTAGAACGATTTTCACTCAAAATACAGGCAACAGTGTGTGTTGAGTTCTGTGACATCAGTACCCAATTTCTGGTTTATATACAACGATATTCCACCACCGCCTTTTGACTTCCCAACAGTTCCGTGACAGAGTGTGGCATTCTGACTCCTTTTCGTGCATGCGAGTAGTAGTTCGCATTTGTTTGGCTTAGCTCGGCAGAGAGCAGCAACCATTCTACGTCACTACCCAGAATGCATTGTGACAAAAGCGGTGTACATGCAAATAAAGTTTCTACTTTAAACTGGAAATTATTTTCAAAAATGTGATCTTATAGTTGAGATGAACAATCAAAAAGATCATGTAGAGCAAACATGCCATTACAGTCAGGGATCCTTTGAAGGCGTGACAGATGCATGTTAGGGTCAAAAGGACGATGTCACTCCACAACATTTGGGGTTAGGGTCAATCACAATACTGGACCAAAGAGAAGAGGGGAATCACACGTGTCAACTGATGGCGAGGTGAGGGCAGATGCCATAGGTGAACATAAACAAAAGAATGAACAAAATCCACCAAGCAACACAATAATCAATCAATAAAAAGTACTGGAGATATTTGTAAATGGTATACTGTCATCTCCTTTCTGAAACATTCATCAAGCACATTCAACATTACTCTTTCACAGCAATTAACAACAAGAACAAAGCTCTGAATCCTGGTGAGCCTTCAAAAGGGATGCCACAGGGCTCCTAAGTAAGGCATAGTCACTTCTTAAAACAATACGACATACTTTGGTTGGATTATTAGACTGGGTGAAGATTGCTGTCTGCAATAAGTACTTTGCAAATAACAACTTGGTATAACTTACCCAACAATGTTAGAAATAGGGGTACTGTCTGGAGCCATTCGAGGTAAAAACTACCCATATGCACCCCCAAAAAATTCCAGAAGCAAAAAGCTACAGATGCTGCACGTTTGGCCTCGCATTCCATGTGAAATGTGCACAGCCCAGTACATTCTTTGAAGACAACCACGGGAGCAAAGTTACATCAACAATGAGCTCTAATGGGGCATGTGAGCCCATACCAGTCTCGGGAAGAAGCAATAGAATGTATATAAGAAAACAAAGAACGATCAGGAGTGTGTTTATAAAAGTCCAAAACACCCACGATTATGCTGTCCAACATAAAACTGCATTAAAAAGTCGCTCTTTGCCTCAGTATGCTTGGGGCACCATCACTTCTGTGTCAGATAGCCTCTGCCAAGGCAATTTGACGAGGTTCCAAGAGCTCCATTTGGAGCCAAAAGGTCCAGAAGTGTGGGAATGAACAATATGAGGCAATCGCACACCAGAGCGCTGAGCTTCATTTCCAAGATGATGGTGCCAGAACAAATACCCTGTGCAGTTTTAGCAAGGCCAAAAGGAGTCCACACTGGACTGCAACCAGAGCAATAACACCACCTTGAACTGTCACATGCGAAAAGATGGACTTTTAATGTGGGGTGGGTTGAAAGTATCAATTAGGGCTCAACAATGTTGGCTCTTTGCGAAAGCCTGCAGCACGGTTGGCCACACCGTTGTGCAGCAACACCAGCATGTGGGTCCAATTTAACAAATCCTCTTGAGTAATTGGACACGTCACTTTTGTCAGTTTCAAGTTATTCCGGTAATCATTGTAGGTTTTTCTTTCTTTATGGCTACCAGCAATTCTATCCAATTCTGTGTGTCGATTTAATTTTTTTTTTTTTAACAAAGCACATCTGATACGAGAGGTTTATTTTGGAAGACATCCACTGAAAATGAGCAGCCGCCTTGCATTTAACCTTGATCGATGTAACTAAAAATGTGTGTTGATGTTCATAAGCAAGATGGCGCTGCAGGAAAAAAAATGGAACAAAAAATAAATACCTTAAAAATGCATTTGAATGTAAACAAACAACTGCAGTTGTCTTGTAGCCAATAGTTCCTCCATTGAAGAGTATGGCTCTCCCTCGCACACGCACACGCACACACACACACACACACACACACACACACACACACACACACACACACACACGGTTCAATTTTCTTATCCTACTTTCTCTTGGTTCTTTACTTCATTCTTCTTTACTTCCAATTCCTCCCATATTATCATCTTGGATTATACTCTTCTCCTACTTTCTCTTGGTTCTTTCTTTACTTCATTCTTCTTTGCTTCCAATTCCTCCCATATTATCATCTTGGATTATACAAAAAAATAAATAAAGTTACACAAAAATGTGCAGTTAAAAAAATTCTACAAAGAAAATTTGCAGGATTATGCAAAAAGTAGCTTGTAAAATGATACAAATAAGCATTTAGTTCCAAAATAACTAGTTAACTAGCCATCTGGTTAGTTCGCAGGATTACTGAAAAATAAAAAAATAAATAAACGGTAGTTAGCTTGGGTGATAACAGTTGAGAAAAACTGAGCAAGGCTCCAATTTATGAACAAAAATGGAGAGGCACATCTTTTAATCTTTGAATTAATCTAGCAGGGGAGTTTCCTAGCTATGGATTAACTTAATTTTTTTTTTAACCCAAACAAGACACGTTGATGATGAACCAGAAGAGAGGCTTCAAGTTTTCTTCCATTTCCATGTCCTGAAACTGCACTCATCCTGTGTCATTGCTTCTGTCCACACTTTGACACTCAATACTTGTGGTCAATTTTTTTTGCTGCTCATTAAATGTAATATGTCCAAGCCAAGTCAGAAACTGCGCAAGGAAACCACTGGTGGATAACTTTACGAGATTCTCCAAATGTATGAATAGAAAAATGTGAATTTTAAATAAGACACGGCTCACTCGCACTCCGGTAATCCTTTCATAATAAAGCCAAATCATTTCTGCAAGGTTTCGCTATTTCAGTTGATATGGAAACAGCAGCTAATTGCTCGCAGATATAAACATACAAAAAACCCAGACTGTATTCCCACGTGCAAAAAGTTCTCTGCAGTAGATGATAACTTTGCTTTTGAAGCCTTTTAGGTGTGATAAGTCACAGAAAAAAAGAGTGGCTTGGAGTCTTTGGGGAATGACTAGTGCTGGAGGGTGCAGCTTTTATATGCAGGAGAGGCAACGCTGCCCCCGTCTGGTCACTCACAGACATTTTCACATGATGTCATGTTTTTCTCAGATTTTACCCGCAATCAACGTTGGGGTTTTTTCACCTGACCCGGCTGCACTTGGCGGCTTGGGTTCAGTTCATACTCATTGACAGAGAGTAGAAATGGTCATCTGTCTTTCTATCGGCCCTGTTATTGACTGGTGATCAGTCCAGGGTGTAGTTTGCCTTTGGCCTCAAGTCAGCTGGGACAGGCTGCAGCGAGCCAAGACCCAAACGAGATTAAGCGGTGCAGAAAGCGCTGAACGGATATTTAATTGGCACCCCTGGACCTATAAATACACTCAAGTTCACGGGACTTTGGTCTAGCCAGACTTGCTCACCGTCTCCCAAGCACTTCCCAACAGGTTTGCTACAACCTTTGAGACGTGAAATGGCTGCGGCCAAAAGATTCATTTTGACAAAATGGGAATTCATCTTCTCGGCCATCAATTCAGACGTTGTAGGATAGGAACATTGACACTGGCTATATACGGTGACGTGTTACCCATTGCACAGCAACATGAGCAACTGTGGTGTCTCCCAGTGGAAATGGACGGGATGGCAGCGAAGGGAAGGGAGAGGACTCCCGACCAAAAGTTCAGTCATCTTAACGAATCACATGTTTTTGGCATCTCGTATTCCACAGTAGTGGCTATTTCATCAGTACTGACACATAACGGGAAAATAAAAATAAATAAAAAAAAAAAAAACAAGCACTGAGAAAAGTGGATCCCCCCTACCCTCCAAAAAAGCAGACAAGACAATAATTACAGCTACACAATACAAGGTCAAACAGCACAAGGTTGACATTTGCGTGTACGACACAAATGTCAGAGCCATGATGAAATATTTTCATCACGTTCCGCACTGAATGTTCTCCTTTCAAGTGCAGCTTAGTCGGGATTCAACGCGCTGCTCATCCAGCCACTTCAGTGACACCAACTTCTCGTCAGACAACTGCACACCCACGTACGGACGTACACTTACCCGCACACACTTATTTTTTACTTTTGCCCATATAGTGTGCTCATTAGCTCTTCCAGTTTTTAAACCTGACTCAACTTTGTTCTTGGAACATCTTCATCTCCACATGTAGGGCTCACATGTAGGGTTTTCCTAGCCCAGCCCCCGCTTAGCTGAGAATTTTGAGCAGATTGGGTTACTTTTACCCAAGGTTGTGTTGATTTATAGATCATATCCATCCATCCATTTTCTGATCGGCTTTATCCTCACGAGGGTCGCCGGCGTGCTGGAGCCTTGCCCAGCCGCCTCCTGCCTGAAGACGGCTGGGAAAGGCTCCAGCACAACAGCAACCCTTGAGGATGAGCGTCTTGGATAATGGATGGATGCTTTATTTCAGTTCAGATTTGATTAGTTTTAGTATTAATTTTATTATTATTTATCGCAATCCCGCCAAACAGTAAATTAAGCCCAAAATGTCATTTATGATATTAATCAACAAAGACGAAGGACATTTTTGCCCTATTATTGCTATTTTTTTTTGTTTTATCAACCTAGGATGTAGTTTCAGGTAGTTTGTTTTTTTTAAAAGCATTTTCGTTTTTCGTGTATGAAAATATTTGAGCAATTTTATTAGTAGTTATTTATTAGTTACCTTGTAACCCGGTGACCGATTTCTTGGCAGTTTTAACTATTAATCCAGAACAAACGAAAATCTCATATCATCAACAGTCATTGGGCAAAGAGGGTAATGTAAAGTGACAGACTTTTAAAAACACCCTGCATATACGTGCCATACTTTGTGTAAACGACGGATATTTTGTGGTCGGAACATTGAGGCGTTCACCATGCGAGAGAGTGTGCTTTGCATGTTAAAAAGAAGCACCCAAGAGAATGAGCTACATTTCATCACCACAGGGGCGACTGATGCATATTTATACGGGCGGCGGGGAGGGAGCCGACAAGACTTCTCCTCGGGAACGCGCTCGCTCTGCATCATGCCGCTGCACAACTCCTGAATGTTGTACAACACCAGAAAGAAAGACGACGCTAAAGTTGGATGGACCTTGCAGTCGTTCGTCCTGGAACCATCATGCAATGTTTTAGGGGGATATTCCAATAAAAGTTCATATTAGGACTTTATTGTCCTAAAATGGCAACAGATTTCTCATCACTCAGGTTATGTCGTGAACTTTCTCATGTTAGCCTGTGTGACTGCTGTTTCTTTGGTTTGTCCTTCCCTCTCCTCCCTGGTCTGGAGAAGGGGCCCGATGATGATGATGATGATGACCCAGTTGGATGTCACTGTACGGATTCTGCTCTGACCGACTTGGACAAGATCTGCGCAGACGGGGCTAGACAACATTTGGGGTGGACCAACTACACACGGGGATGGTGCTTTGATGATTTTTTCACTGACCAACCGGGCCGGGTTTTGAGGAGGGACCACCTCTCCGGCAGTGACTTCCTACAGCGTTTCATCTTGATAAACTGACTTTAAAAAAAAAAAAAACTATTCTAACATTGTATCGCACAATATTGTGTTAAATGTTGCCCACTTGGCATCAATTGCAGATTGGTCATCCTGAAAAGGGGGGTTCTCCCATCTGCGGCCCCTTCTCAAGGTTTCTCATTTTTTTCAATTGTTTTTATTTGGGGGTGGGGGGGGGTTCCTTGCCCTCCTCGGCATTAAGATCTTTAGGAAGTCTTTAATGTTTATCAACGTTGGGCATGTGAGACTTTTTATGATTCCGGGCTGTATAAATAAATTTGACTTGACTGGACATTACATGGGCGGCGGCTCGGTGGTCCAGTGGTTAGCACGTCGACTTCACAGTGCAAAGGTTCAATTCCAGCTCCGGCCTCCCTGTGTGGAGTTTGCATGTTCTCCCCGTGCCTGCGTGGGTTTTCTCCGGGTACTTCGGTTTCCTCCCACATTCCAAAAACATGCATGACAGACTGATTGGACACTCAAAATTGTCCCTAGGTGTGAGTGTGAGCGCGGATGGATGTTTGTCTCTATGTGCCCTACGATTGGCTGGCAACCGGTGTCCCCCGCCTACTGCCCAAAGACAGCCCCCCCGCCCCCCGCGACCCTTGTGAGGATAAGGCGGATGGGAAAATGAATGAACATTAATTCTTGTAAAACACTGACTTATTTCTCATCATACATCTTTATTTTTATGAAGTCATCACTATTTTCTACAAAAAAAAACTTTTTTTTTGGATGTCATTTTTCAACTTTGGTCTGTGAATATTTTGGATTTTTTTTCATAGCAAAGCCCAGCAGTAATGGCCTCGGGGCTTTTTCCAAGTTACTCCCAAAAAAACACATGCAGGATTTATATGAATAATGCATCCCTTTTGGTACTTAATTGTGGTGAGACCACGCTGGCTGGCAATGCGGCTGCAGATAAAGGGGAAAGAGAGCGAGTGCGGAGTTTCAAGCAGAGAGTGGGCACTAGGAGGCAGATATGTGGAGTCAGCAGACATTCCAGTACATGACCCAATGATGCAGAAAAACGCAGCTATGACAGCAAACACGGAAACCGCTGGCGTGCCGTATAAAATTCACTCCAGATATTTTAATAACAACATCTTTTTACTTTCCTCTCTGTTCATGTCCAGGACCGGATTTCCTGTCGAACATGTTAAGCTATTCTGCGAAAGCTGCTCCCTCTCAAAAGCTCTCAAGCTGTGCGTGTTGAGTTGATGCGGCAACGAGCATATTCGGCTACTTTTAAGTGCTGGAGATGTGAGGGCGTTAAATCTGAGGGAGCATGTTCACAGTAGGTGAATACACAAGTATATTCAGCTTGTGTGCAGCTACTTGAAATGGGTACACTCATATACACAGGTTTCAATTTAAAACAGTGTCCAAACATGAGTTACTTTAAAAATGAAGAGCGTAACAACCACCGATACCATGCCCCTCATGAGGGTCACGGGTGTGCTGGAGCCTATCCCAGCTGTCTTCCGGGCAGTAGGTGGGGTACACCCTTGAACCGGTTGCCAGCCAATCGCAGGGCACAAACAGACGAACAACCATCCGTGCCCACGCTCACATCTAGGGATAATTTTTGAGTGTTCCATTTAACCTGCCGTGCATGTTTTTGGGATGTGGACCACCGAGCCGCTGCCCATGTAATGTCCAGTCAAGTCAAATTTATTATAACATGTTAACCAGTCAACCACCGTGCCACCTTACTTTGCGATGTAGATCGTATAAATAGAGTAAAACAAGCTACTTATTTATAAAACTAATTAGGTTAGCCAACTAGCAGTTAGCTAACAAATATCAGACAAAAACTAATTCATTGTGAGGATTACATAGAAAAACTCCAGTGATGGAACTACTGTTGCTAAGCACAAACACTGAACCCCGGTGTTAGTCAACTCCTCTTGCTTTATTGACTGCCTTGACGGAGTTGGCGGGCGGGGAGCTAATGAAGATGCATGCGTCTCGCCGCCAGCAATGAAGTCGAGGAGCTTTTGCAAACGCGAGTCTTTAAACACATCATAAGTGAGCATGTTTACATACGAGGCAAACAAGCGATACATGCTCAGTGAGGCTGATTGGATCAGGCAGTAATTAAGCTGAGCAGCGTATGGACACAAGCTTTCACCATTAGGAATAAAGATGATTCTGATTCTGATATTTAAACTGGGACCAACAAGGGAGGCTCTGCTGGAATTCCTGAACACCACATATGAATGGGGGGGGGCATGCAGACTTCACACAGGACGGCCTGAGATTTGAACACAGATGCTCAACTGCGACGCAGATGTGCTAATCACTTGGCAACCGTGCAGCCATGACGATAAAGATTAGCTACAAAGGTCAAAACAAGGAATGAGCCAATGATGATACAGTCAGACCATGAAGGAAGTACTTCATTAGAAGCCCAAGTCAAAGCAAGCGGGTTAAAAGTGCTTTTATTATGCTTGCAAAAGCAAAATATCTGGTCACCACAAGGTCAAAACGCATTAAGATTACAAACGGTATATATTAGCAACATTTAACAAGTCATTCCGGGCGCGCGGGTGTATCTAATGAAGTGTGCAGGGAGCGTACGGCGTTTAGAATGTAAAAGTAGCGGCGATGCTCTGGCTTTGAACCTCCACGGAGACGCCTCTCTTTGGCAATAACTGTAACGGATGCGTCATAAAGCCCCCATATGGAGACGGATGCAACAGCTGAGAATTTCACCCAAGAGGCCTCCTCTTGGCTTCCCACACTATGATTTTTTTTTGGGGGGGGGGGGGGCATGACATTACAATAACGTTTCAAGTGAAGCCTTTCAACGTTGCTCCCGAAAACCTTGATAGCCTCCACTTGTCAATAATTTAGCCTCTGCAGCGTTTCCCTACGTACCACCTCATATAACTGCATTATGAATATGATGCCCTCGTCGTGGGATGCGGACTCCTCATCAAACTGCTGATGTGCGGAAAGAATCATGCCGAGAGGATCCATGTCTGAGTGATGCGTAAAATAGAAATATGACTTTTTCATGGCTTTCGTACAAATAGTTAGGTCTCTGAAATGCCTGCCCACGTCTCAACTGTAAAGTTACACAACCAATAATATTTGGGGTGAGCTGCCTGTGGAGGGGAAAAAAAGGTTCTTTATGGGGTGAGCTGCCTGTGGAGGGGAAAAAAAAGGTTCTTTAAATCGTCAGATTGTGGCCCCATTGGGCTGTCACAGTTATGGGTGTCTCCGCTGAATGTGCTGAAACCATCGACTCAATGTCAACTGTCAGTCAGATACCACTACAAGTCCTGGAATGAAAGATGCTAGTTTGTGTAGCTTTTTTGTTACGCCGACAAATAACTACATGGTTGAGACATGAAACTATCCAGTAACTGTTGAAAGCCTCCGGTGGCTGGAATATCTTCCGCCGAGTTGTCGTGGATCTTTTCCATGTCAGGACAAGGAGGCGCTCTTATGCGGCCATGGTCATCCAAAGCCCCTATCCGCACACAAGTCTGAGCGCCCCACCACTTTCCCATCTTTGTCTTCGTGACATGCGTGCACTCATGGCAGACAACGAGGAGCTCTAAAACCTGTCGTACGCCGAGCCGAGCAATCCGGCTGAACCAGACCGAACCCTCGTGCGGCCTAGCTTTCATGGGTGGCCCGCGGTCATCCACTTGTTTTACGCCGCCTTGCCAATCAAAATGCACCAACCCCAAAAATACGTTTCCGAGCTTTAAGCTAGCGAGACCCAGCCAACTGCCATCAAACCAGACAGTTTATACAGTACACATATGCTGTGTGATGCAACAATGCTTCGCGTAGACTATAATTATAATTTTACACGTATGTGTGGATGAAACGGCGAAACATGCACATGAGCAACGTACACTGTCCACCAGCTAGGGTCATTGAGTGAATGAGGTTAAACCAGCCTCACAAAAATATCCACACATTCACTTTTATTCTTGCCCACTTTGGGTCTTTGTAGCTTCTTCCTTGACCAACACACTATGTTGCTGTGGTTTAATTTGCTCGCATCGCTGGTTCTGGTCCTCGCTTGCTTGACCCAGTCTTCTGCCACTGTCTCACCTGGATAGACTCCCTCCAAGAAATTCAAACTCAAGCCACAGAGCCCTGAAACCCTGCAGCACTGTGAGATTGATTAATCTGCCTCGTGCCAAACCAATCTTCATGCTCCAGAGAACCACAATAAAAGTTATTACCAACTTAAGTCGATGCTGTAGTGCAGCAATTGGGTCGTTAACGCACCCGCCCCAATTTCTATTGTGGTGAATGATTTGGAAGACATACAGCATACTGTACAAACACTCAACGCAATCAGTTGCTCCCCGACTTGCCAATGTGCAAACAAACGAGAAATGAGAGTTACATAACTAACCACTTAGTAACATCTTGTTGTTTGTAAGTATTCATGATTAGTCTTACAAATGGTAACATAACGTACTGCAGTAGGGGGAGGCAGGGCGCACTCATTTTGAAAAAATAATCACAATTTTCCCCGTCACAGTATTGAAATGATTTGTTCAAGGTCCTCTGACCCAATATATATATATATATATATATATATATATA